>NC_053397.1:122806348-123106348 GCF_905171765.1 Bufo bufo
ACCCAAAATTGGGACGACAGGCTCAAGATCGCCGCTCAGAAGGTCGGCCAGTGGAAGGGTTGGTCTTTGACCCTCAGGGAAAGGGTGAATCTGATCAAGACTTACCTTCTCCCTTTGCTTATCTATTTGGGTAGCGTGTGTATCTTGCCAGAGCCTCTCTGGACTCGGGTTTATAGCCTGTTCTTCCAGCTTTTATGGGGAATAGGCTGAACCTGATCAAGAGAGAGGTGACTTATCGCACGAGGAGACTAGGGGGGTTATCTATGGTCAACCCCGTGGTGTTTCTCGTGAACACCTTTGTTAAGATCAATTTGGCAAACCTCTGGATGGAGAGGGCTCCTCCGTGGATAGTCTCCTGCAGGGGGTGGTTTCGGCCTTTCTTCCAGGAATGGGAGACAGGAGGGCGAGTGAAGGACTTGCGTACGCCTCACGGATATCTTCCGGCTTATGTCACCCCGATTCTGAAGGTGATCCGCCGGTGGGGTTTGGAGGTGAGGGAAATCAGGACCCTGTCAAGGAGATCCCTTGACGAGAGGGTCTTGTTGTCCCACTTTCAGAAGCCCCTGGCCCTCAAGGATTGCCCAAGCCGGGATCTAGACAAGGGGTTACAGTTGCTAAATTCTGCAAGGATCCCCTTGAAGTTTTGGGACTTGGCTTGGCGCTGCTTTCACGGGAGGCTGTATGTAAGGGACAACCTGAAGTACAGGAACTCTGAGGAAAGGGGTTGTCCCCGGGAGGAGTGCGGCTCCATACTGGAAAGTATGGAGCACTTCCTGCTTCATTGTCCTTTTAATACAGAGGTGTATGAACGGGTGGGAGCTTCCATTGGCTGGCCCAGGCTAGCCAGCCTCTCCTATGCGGAGTGGGCCTACGGAGTGTTCAGAGACCTGGGAAGGAGGGACCCGTGCACAAGTTTTTTAGTTAGCATAGTGGTTAGGTTCTACACGTGGAACGCACGGTGTTTAGTTTCTACGCAGCAGAAAGTCCTCCCGGTGGACGAGGTTTGTAGGAACATCTTGGGTGGCCTGGTGAAGGTGCGTTCTCTTGAGTATGAGAGACTGGGTACCAGTAGGGCCTCTCTCCTCTGGAGAGGCTTTGCTTTTGATGTACCGTAAGTCTAGTCGTACTGTTCCTGGTGGTGGGCTGACGCTTCCACACTAGATTTTTGTTTTGTAGTAAGTTGAGGTTTTTGAAAAAGGCTTGCAAAGACCGAACTTGGGCCTTCGGGAGTTGTTATGTAGTTATGTGAGTTATGTTTGCTAGAGGAGGGAAAGTTGGGATTAGTTAGGTTGGGTGGGTGAGGAAGGGGGGGATAATTTTTATGTGTCCTTTTGTGTTTTGAGTGGGGAGGCCTGCATCTAGCCCTGGACTATGCGGACATGGGAGGACATGGGGCGAGGGGCTAGATGTGGGTGGTGAAGGAAGGGCTGGCCTTGGACTATGCGGACATGATAGAGACATGAGGCGAAGGTCAGCCCTGGGTGTCGGGTGATGGGTAAAAGGATAGTGTGAGTAGGGATAGAATAGGTTAGGCTGGTGATTTTTCTATAAACAGGTGACGGGAGAAAAAGAAAAAAAAAAGGAAAAAAAAAGAAAAATATATAAATAATTATGTATATATTTGGCAAAGTCGCCTTGTTGTTTTTTTTTTTTGGAAAGGT
Organism: Bufo bufo; assembly: GCF_905171765.1. Lineage (NCBI taxonomy): Eukaryota > Metazoa > Chordata > Amphibia > Anura > Bufonidae > Bufo > Bufo bufo. Next base: position 122,808,010 of record NC_053397.1, read on the forward strand.
CGCCTTTATTTATTTAGTTATATTGATTTATTTATGTTTATGTTTGATATTTTCTGTTCATTATATACTTTTCTGTTTATGACGATTAGTCCTATTTTGTTTGGTTTTACAGCCGGGCGGCCAGGTAAGGTTTTATAGTTATAGGTTAGTTGTTAAGTTTGATATGTTGTTGGGGCATGAATGTGAGTGTGAGTGTGGATGTATGTGGCTGGGCCAGTAATAACATTGTTTTATGAGTATTGTTTTATTTGAAATTGTTTGTTTTATTTTGTAAAGTTTTGTACTTTTATAATAAAAAGAGTAGCAGTGTGTAGGAGAGACAGGGGCGGAGATTGCTGAGCTCAGTCTGGTGCTAGCAGCTGCAGTGCTCAGACGTGCCTGTGTGAAGCTCCTGCATCCCAGCTTGTGCTCCAGGGTGATTCACCAGCTTTTCCCCTGTAGAGCCACCTGTCTTCCAGGGAGTTTTTCCAGCTACTCCCAGTCCAGGCCCTGCCTCTCCCTAGGGAGTTGGTGGGGTCTTGGACCATGGTGTCCAAGACGAGGACCCCTGCTCTCCGGTCAGGGTCGGGGGGGAGCAGGGGGTCCAGGCAACCGGCCCTGAGCGGAAGTGGGGTCAAGAAACCTGGTGATAACAGCCAGGTCCCCCATGAAGACGCAAGAAGGAAAGGTGAAGTCCCTGCGGAGGCTATGGAGGTGTCGTCCCAGGTAGGTTGGGGGTCCCGGTGGGAGGGAGATTCCACCGCCACCTACAGCTCCCGGGTAGCAGCCCACCTACAAAAGTATAAGGAGCTGGGGCGACACCTCAAAGCTCTGAGAAATGAGCTCAAGCTTGAGAGGATAAAAGCAAATAATACCTCCAGCAGGAAGAGACACCCTATTGCGGAGAGGATCAGGGACCTAAAGGCAGTGATTGAAGCTGCCGTGGTGGAAAAACAGAAGCTGCTTAATGAAAGCGGTCCTTTCAGGGAAAAGCTGGAAAATGAGGACCGCTTCATGGAAATGGAGAGGAAAGGGGAGCAGTGTGGTGAGGGCAGTGATAGCGAGGCAGATACCCCAAAACCCAGTGAGGTAACTGGGTCCAGGGTGACAGCCCAGCCTGAGCCTGCCCCTGCACCCCCTGATTTCCGGGAGCCGCTGCAGAGCCTGGAGTGCAGAAGTGGGATCCCAGCTGAGCAAGTTGGATTGCCACCATCTGACGACAGCGCCTCCTATGCGAGCGACTTCAGCGAGGAAGAGAGCGGGAACGGTGGGGGTCTTATGGAACAGATCCGGCTGCTGGAATCCCCTATGGAGTTTAAGGATTTTGCTTTGGCGACGAATTGTTGAAAGACAGAGAAGGGAAGAAAAAAAACAAAAAAAGCAAAAAGAGCAAAGAACAAAAATTTGAAGTTCGCTATGTATATGTTCCTGTGGCTCCCTCTGTGCGGGCTGAAAAGTCCGTGCAGGGTGAGCCGCAGGTGTGTCCTCTGGGTCCCGCTGTCATGGCGGGGTCAGGTGCTGGAAAGACGGCGCAGGACGCCGGTCTTGCCGGCAATAGAGGAGGCGGGGCTAGCTGCGGTGCTGGCCAGTTGGGAGCCCCCGGCGCTGTGGGCTGCTCTCCTGTGGGAGGGGGGAGTGGCTTGGCGCTGGGGTCCGCTCCCATGGAAAAAGTGTCCCCGTCCGCTGCCTCGGTGAGCGCTTGTGGCGTGGAGCTGAGGCGGTACGGCGGCGACGCTGCTCCTCCCACACATGGGCGGAGCCTAAAGGTCCTGGAGATGGGGACGAGAGACGGTGCGGTGAGCGCGGCTGGGGGCGTGCCTGGGGATGCTCCCGGCGATGCTCCCTTGTCTGGGGGCGGAGCTGGGGGTGTGTCCGGGGACGCGCCCAAGCAGCAGCGCACAGTGGCGGCGGGAGTGGCGGCAGCAGGAGAAGCGGGGACTGGTGTGGCTGGGAGCAGTGGTTCTACAGCGCACCAGTTCCCCATTAAAATTAAAATAAAAAAGGTGAAGAATGTTAAGAGGGCCAAAAAGGCTAAGAGGTTAAAAGCGGGGTTTGTATCCCCCAGTGCAGTGGCCGAATACATAAAGACCGGGTTTATTGCTGGGGCCTCTGCCTCCTCCTCCGGCGCTGAATCAAGCGCTGGAAAGGGGGAGGTAGTGGTAACCGGCGCCCAAGTATTGAGGGAGGCCGGCAGCGATAACATAGATGTGAATACGAATGCTGTAATGAATGTCTCTGCTGGCCCAGCGGTTTGTTCGCGGGAGGCGGCTCCTGGAAAAGGGGTTGCTCCTAGCGGACAAACGTGTGATGGGTCTCTGGCCGCTGGGGCTGGGGGGGCTATGGAGGTGGGGGTCGGTGGGACACCAGTGGCTGGAGTAGCTGCTGGTGCGCCTGTTAAACCGGCCGGTGCCTCCGTGGCCTCTCGGGCTTCTGGGGTCAGTGGCCAAAAGAGTGTGCGGAGAGTGTGTTAGGGCTGCGGGCCCGGTCTCTGGTGGTGGGGTGGATGCGGGGGGGGCGATCGGCCGCTGAGAAAGCGGCTGCGGGCCCCCGTGCGGCCCCTCCGGGGGGACGGGGTGCAGTGTCTGCGTTAGGCATGGTGGGGGAGGGGGGGGGCCGGCTCGGCTGCCCCTCCCGCGTCCGTGGCGCCTGGCAGAAGTTATGCCAGTGTGGCTGCGGCCGTGGGGGGGGAGGGGCTGTCCTCGTTGGCTTCCTCGCTCTCACAGTCCGGTGATGGTGACTTGCAGCGGCGACTGCTGGAGGCCCTCAAAAAGGGGGAGAGCTCCATCACTGTAGAGGGAAAGAAGGTTGATCTGTCGTTCTGGTTCAACAGACATGGCGTGAGGGCTTTCCGAGAGCAGAATGGGGGCGAGACCGCCTGGTCGTCACCTACAACCGGCCCTGGGGTCAGACGGAATGTGGTCTGTCTCAAGTGGAGTAGCGATGAAGCTTGCCCTACAAGAAAGAGGGTGGCGGAGCTCCTGCTTGGGATGGGTTTCAAGGCGACCGACATCTTTGCCTTGATCCATCCGTACGGCTCCAAGGAGTTCGACGTCAGCTTTGTCCGGCCGGAGGGGCTGGAGCTCTTCTGGTCCGGGTATGAGCTGGCGAAGAACACGCCGGACTGGCGCGGTTTCCTTGCGAAAGCAATAACCCGTCAGAGTGAGGTCAAGAGAGTGACCGTTTTGACCCGTAACGAGTCGCTCTCTTGTGTTGACATCATGACCTGGCTGGGCAGGTATGGAGAGATCCAGGGGGTTCCATCCAAGAACCTGGACGAGTTTGGCATTTGGTCGGGCGCCTGGACGTTTAACATCAAACTCAAGCGTCTGGGGAGTACGGTTTCCCACATTCCATCATCTGCCTTTATCGGCCGTGACAGGATTTTGGTTTTCTACAGGGGGCAGCCTAAGCTCTGTCACAAGTGCGGCAGCCCCTCACACTTCAGCGCCAGCTGCCAAGTGCAGAAGTGCGCGCTGTGTGGGGGGACCGGTCATCTAGCCGCATCTTGTGGGGAGATTAGATGCAACCTGTGCGGTGAACTCGGTCACCCTTTCAGTCGTTGTCCTCTCTCTGAGGTCAATGCGGCCCGAGCTCACGCAGGAGCGGGCCGGGAGGTCCCTTCGGCTGAGGCGGGTGCTGGCGGAGACGGCAGAGTTCAGGGGTCGGTGAAGAACAAAGATGGTCCGTCCCGGCAGAGGCGGAGGGAGAGGCGCCAGGCGGAGAGGGAGCGGGAGGAACCCCGTCCTGGGGTGATGCCTGCCCCTTCCCAAGCGGCTGCCCCTCCTGCATCGGAGACCCTAGGGGACAGGGAGCTGAATGAGGAGAACGAAAGACTGGAGCGTGCCGAGGGGACTCTGTCCTCGCACTATGAAAGCGCCGCAGAGGATAGCGGGACGGAGTCCAAAATAATTAGACGGAAACGCCGTACTAAGAAAAGACCCGGCTCGACCAAAGTAGCCAGGGAGGGCCTAACCGACTCCCCTCTGGAGCTCTCCAACCGGTTTCTCACCTTGGATGAGACCTCCGCCTCCTCTTCTTCTGGGGAGGAGGTTGAAGGTGGGAGACCGGGGGCGAAGGAGGGAAGGCCTTCGGGAGGCCCCGCGCCCCCCTCTGGTGGGGATGTAAGGTCCTCAGGAGGGGTGGCAAAACCGGGCCCTGAGACCGAGGAAGCCAGGGGTGGTGCGCGGGGGGAAGCGGTGGTGACAAATGAGATGGACACCACCGTCTCCCTCAAGAGGGGTCGTGCCGCCTTAGAAGACAGCCTCGGGAGAGGGAGGGTTGGGAAGAAGGCCGTCTAACTCGATCACTCTGTATGGCGGCACCCGCTCTGCTGACGCTGGCGACCATTAATGTCGCCAGCATTAAGTCGGATGCGGCTCGTTTCGCGGCCTTTGATTTTCTCAGCCGAATTGGGGCTGACGTTTTGTTTTTGCAAGAGACCAGGCTGCCAGATTTGGCGGCGATTCACGAAGCCAGGAGGGAGTGGAGATCAGGGCCCTCCTACTGGTCTCTTGCGGCCGAGCCGTATAGCGGAGTGGCGGTCCTTTTTACCGCACCGGTAGAAAGCCGACGAGTGATCGAGTTGGAAATGGGGAGGTGTTTGATCCTGGATGTCCTCATGAAGGGACAAGAACTGCGCCTAATTAACATCTATGGGCCCCAGACCAAACGGGACAGGAAAAGTCTCTTTATGAGGATCAAGCCTTTTCTTTTTACGAGTCGGCAAGTGGTCTTTGGAGGGGATTTCAACACGATCACGAGGTCCCAGGATAGGGGAGGCGCCAGAGACCGGCTGGCTTACGATAGCATCTCTTTAAATAGCGTAGCTAGCGAGGCTCGCCTGGTGGATGTCCACATCAGGCATACCCCAGGCCACGGGGGTTTCACTTATTATAGAGGAAGTCAGACTAGGTCTAGAATAGACAGGTTTTATTTAAAGGAGGAGGCTATTTTCTCGCCCTTAAGGGTCGTAGAGGTAGAATTCTCCGATCACTGTCTGATTATGTTTTCTTTGAATATTTCAGAGTCCCCCCAAATGGGAAGAGGTTACTGGAAGCTGAATTCGGGAGTCCTGGAGGAAGCGGAGGTGAGACAATCCTTTGAGGACTTCCTTCAGAGTCAGGTAACTTTGCTGGATCTCTGTGATACTAAGTCAGAGTGGTGGGAGATATTCAAAGATCGGGCGGCAAAGTTCTTCCGCCAGCTCTCGAGCCTCAGGTCCCTGGACAGGTACCGCCTGTATCAGGGTCTGAGGAGGAAACTCGAGCATCTGGTCTCGACTGGAGGTAGCCGCGAGGATATCTCCAGGGTGAAATCTTTGCTCAGGGGGTGCCAGTACGATAGGCACACATCTTTGGTTTTTGAGAGGGACTTCGGGAAGTACCGCTCGCCCGACCCTTACAGAAACTGCAAGATGTCAGTGAGTAGTAAGTTGGTGACGGGACTGGTCGATAGTACGGGATCTCTGAACCGGTCCAGATCGGGGATCCTGGAAGTCGTCAGATCCTTCTACTCGCGCCTCTTGGGAAAGAAGGATCTGGATCGGGACAAGATGTCGGCTTTCCTGGCTGACATCGCCCCTGAGTCGGGAGCTCACCTCTCTTTTGACGTTTTGGTGGAAGAGATCAGGAAGGAGGAAGTAATCCTGGCGGTGGAAGGGTTAGCTCTGAAGAAGTCGCCGGGCCCGGATGGCTTAACATCCGAGTTTTATAAGGCCTTTAAGGACTCTTTATGTCCCCTCTTGACTGAGGTATTCAATGAGTGTCTATCCTCGGGCACTCTGCCGAAGTCAATGAGGAGGTCAGCCCTGATCCTTCTGTCAAAGGGTAAAGATCCGAGCCGTATTGAGAACTGGCGTCCCATAGCGCTTCTCAATACGGACAGAAAGATTCTGGCCAAGATACTGTTCAATCGGTTGGTGAAATTTGCACCCCAGCTCCTTTCGGTGGCCCAGCATTGCTCGGTTCCAGGCCGCAGTACTCTTAGTGCTGTGCTCGGTGTCCGAGAGGCAGTGGAGCGGAGTAGAGCGGGTCACTGGAAGGGGTACATGCTGTCCTTAGATCAGGCAAAGGCGTTCGATCGGGTGAACCACGAGTACCTCTGGTCGGTCCTTCTGAAGTACGGCCTGCCGGGGGGGTTTGTTGATTGGTTAAAGATCTTGTACGCGGGGGCGGAGAGTTTCCCGCTTGTGAACGGTTGGTCTGGCTGCTCTTTCGAGGTTGGGTCTGGCGTTCGTCAGGGTTGTCCTTTGAGCCCGCTTTTATACGTGTTCGCGATCGATCCCTTTCTTAAGAGGATCGATCGTGGTCCGTTGGCGGGAGTCGGGATGGATCCGGCAGCGCCGGAAGCCGCTCTGAGGGCAGTAGCGTACGCCGACGACGTCACCGTTTTCGTGTCCTCGAGAGGGGAGGCGGAGTACGTGATGTCTGAGGTGGACAGCTACTCGGAGGCATCCGGGTCCATGATCAATCGGGATAAGTGCGAGAGTCTCTGGCTGGGAGGGGGTGATCCAGTTTTCGATCTCCCGGACACCCTTCCGGGGCCTCAGTCGTCAGCAAAAGTTCTAGGCATCCGTTTCGGCCACGGGGATTATCCCACCCAAAATTGGGACGACAGGCTCAAGATCGCCGCTCAGAAGGTCGGCCAGTGGAAGGGTTGGTCTTTGACCCTCAGGGAAAGGGTGAATCTGATCAAGACTTACCTTCTCCCTTTGCTTATCTATTTGGGTAGCGTGTGTATCTTGCCAGAGCCTCTCTGGACTCGGGTTTATAGCCTGTTCTTCCAGCTTTTATGGGGGAATAGGCTGAACCTGATCAAGAGAGAGGTGACTTATCGCACGAGGAGACTAGGGGGGTTATCTATGGTCAACCCCGTGGTGTTTCTCGTGAACACCTTTGTTAAGATCAATTTGGCAAACCTCTGGATGGAGAGGGCTCCTCCGTGGATAGTCTCCTGCAGGGGGTGGTTTCGGCCTTTCTTCCAGGAATGGGAGACAGGAGGGCGAGTGAAGGACTTGCGTACGCCTCACGGATATCTTCCGGCTTATGTCACCCCGATTCTGAAGGTGATCCGCCGGTGGGGTTTGGAGGTGAGGGAAATCAGGACCCTGTCAAGGAGATCCCTTGACGAGAGGGTCTTGTTGTCCCACTTTCAGAAGCCCCTGGCCCTCAAGGATTGCCCAAGCCGGGATCTAGACAAGGGGTTACAGTTGCTAAATTCTGCAAGGATCCCCTTGAAGTTTTGGGACTTGGCTTGGCGCTGCTTTCACGGGAGGCTGTATGTAAGGGACAACCTGAAGTACAGGAACTCTGAGGAAAGGGGTTGTCCCCGGGAGGAGTGCGGCTCCATACTGGAAAGTATGGAGCACTTCCTGCTTCATTGTCCTTTTAATACAGAGGTGTATGAACGGGTGGGAGCTTCCATTGGCTGGCCCAGGCTAGCCAGCCTCTCCTATGCGGAGTGGGCCTACGGAGTGTTCAGAGACCTGGGAAGGAGGGACCTGTGCACAAGTTTTTTAGTTAGCATAGTGGTTAGGTTCTACACGTGGAACGCACGGTGTTTAGTTTCTACGCAGCAGAAAGTCCTCCCGGTGGACGAGGTTTGTAGGAACATCTTGGGTGGCCTGGTGAAGGTGCGTTCTCTTGAGTATGAGAGACTGGGTACCAGTAGGGCCTCTCTCCTCTGGAGAGGCTTTGCTTTTGATGTACCGTAAGTCTAGTCGTACTGTTCCTGGTGGTGGGCTGACGCTTCCACACTAGATTTTTGTTTTGTAGTAAGTTGAGGTTTTTGAAAAAGGCTTGCAAAGACCGAACTTGGGCCTTCGGGAGTTGGTTATGTAGTTATGTGAGTTATGTTTGCTAGAGGAGGGAAAGTTGGGATTAGTCAGGTTGGGTGGGTGAGGAAGGGGGGGATAATTTTTATGTGTCCTTTTGTGTTTTGAGTGGGGAGGCCTGCATCTAGCCCTGGACTATGCGGACATGGGAGGACATGGGGCGAGGGGCTAGATGTGGGTGGTGAAGGAAGGGCTGGCCTTGGACTATGCGGACATGATAGAGACATGAGGCGAAGGTCAGCCCTGGGTGTCGGGTGATGGGTAAAAGGATAGTGTGAGTAGGGATAGAATAGGTTAGGTTGATGATTTTTCTATAAACAGGTGACGGGAGAAAAAAGGGAAAAAAAATAAAAAATAAAAAAGGGAAAAAAAAGAGTATATAAATAATTATGTATATATTTGGCAAAGTCGCCTTGTTGTTGTTGTTTTTTTTTTTTGGCAAAGGTCGCCTTTATTTATTTAGTTATATTGATTTATTTATGTTTATGTTTGTTATTTTCTGTTCATTATATACTTTTCTGTTTATGACGATTAGTCCTATTTCTGTTTGGGTTTTACAGCCGGGCGGCCAGGTAAGGTTTTGTAGTTATAAGGTTAGTTGTTAAGTTTGATATGTTGTTGGGGCATGAATGTGAGTGTGAGTGTGGATGTATGTGGCTGGGCCAGTAATAACATTGTTTTATGAGTATTGTTTTATTTGAAATTGTTTTATTTTGTAAAGTTTTGTACTTTTATAATAAAAAGAGTAGCAGTGTGTAGGAGATACGGTCATGGTGTAAGCAGTGTGTAGGAGACTCAGAGGCGGAGATTGCTGAGTTCAGTCTGGTGCTAGCAGCTGCAGTGATCAGACGTGCCTGTGTGAAGCTCCTGCATCCCAGCTTGTGCTCCAGGGTGATTCACCAGCTTTTCCCCTGTAGAGCCACCTGTCTTCCAGGGAGTTTTTCCAACTACTCCCAGTCCAGGCCCTGCCTCTCCCTAGGGAGTTGGCGGGGTCTTGGACCATGGTGTCCAAGACGAGGACCCCTGCTCTCCGGTCAGGGTCGGGGGGGAGCAGGGGGTCCAGGCAATCGGCCCTGAGCGGAAGTGGGGTCAAAAAACCTGATGATAACAGCCAGGTCCCCCATGAAGACGCAAGAAGGAAAGGTGAAGTCCCTGCGGAGGCTATGGAGGTGTCGTCCCAGGTAGGTTGGGGGTCCCGGTGGGAGGGAGAGTCCACCGCCACCTACAGCTCCCGGGTAGCAGCCCACCTACAGAAGTATAAGGAGCTGGGGCGACACCTCAAAGCTCTGAGAAATGAGCTCAAGCTTGAAAGGATAAAAGCAAATAATACCTCCAGCAGGAAGAGACTCCCTATTGCGGAGAGGATCAGGGACCTAAAGGTAGTGATTGAAGCTGCCGTGGTGGAAAAGGAGAAGCTGCTTAATGAAAGCGGTCCTTTCAGAGAAAAGCTGGAAAATGAGGACCGCTTCATGGAAATGGAGAGGAAAGGGGAGCAGTGTGGTGAGGGCAGTGATAGCGAGGCAGACATCCCAAAACCCAGTGAAGTAACTGGGTCCAGGGTGAAAGCCCAGCCTGAGCCTGCCCCTGCACCCCCTGATTTCCGGGAGCCGCTGCAGAGCCTGGAGTGCAGAAGTGGGATCCCAGCTGAGCAAGTTGGATTGCCACCATCTGACGACAGCGCCTCCTATGCGAGCGACTTCAGCGAGGAAGAGAGCGGGAACGGTGGGGGTCTTATGGAACAGATCCGGCTGCTGGAATCCCCTATAGAGTTTAAGGATTTTGCCTTTGGCGACGAATTGTTGAAAGACAGAGAAGGGAAGAAAAAAAACAAAAAAAGCAAAAAGAACAAAGAACAAAAATTTGAAGTTCGCTATGTATATGTTCCTGTGGCTCCCTCTGTGCGGGCTGAAAAGTCCGTGCAGGGTGAGCCGCAGGTGTGTCCTCTGGGTCCCGCTGTCATGGCGGGGTCAGGTGCTGGAAAGACGGCGCAGGACGCCGGTCTTGCCGGCAATAGAGGAGGCGGGGCTAGCTGCGGTGCTGGCCAGTTGGGAGCCCCTGGCGCTGTGGGCTGCTCTCCTGTGGGAGGGGGGAGTGGCTTGGCGCTGGGGTCCGCTCCCATGGAAAAAGTGTCCCCGTCCGCTGCCTCGGTGAGCGCTTGTGGCGTGGAGCTGAGGCGGTACGGCGGCGACGCTGCTCCTCCCACACATGGGCGGAGCCTAAAGGTCCTGGAGATGGAGGCGAGAGACGGTGCGGTGAGCGCGGCTGGGGGCGTGCCTGGGGATGCTCCCGGCGATGCTCCCTTGTCTGGGGGCGGAGCTGGGTGTGTGTCCGGGGACGCGCCCAAGCAGCAGCGCACAGTGGTGGCGGGAGTGGCGGCAGCAGGAGAAGCGGGGACTGGTGTGGCTGGGAGCAGTGGTTCTACAGCGCACCAGTTCCCCATTAAAATAAAAATAAAAAAGGTGAAGAATGATAAGAGGGCCAAAAAGGCCAAGAGGTTAAAAGCGGGGTTTGTATCGCCCAGTGCGGTGGCCGAATACATAAAGACCGGGTTTATTGCTGGGGCCTCTGCCTCCTCCTCCGGCGCTGAATCAAGCGCTGGAAAGGGGGAGGTAATGGTAACCGGCGCCCAAGTATTGAGGGAGGCCGGCAGCGATAACATAGATATGAATACAAATGCTGTAATGAATGTCTCTGCTGGCCCAGCGGTTTGTTCGCGGGAGGCGGCTCCTGGAAAAGGGGTTGCTCCTAGCGGACAAACCTGTGATGGGTCTCTGGCCGCTGGGGCTGGGGGGGCTATGGAGGTGGGGGTCGGTGGGACACCGGTGGCTGGAGTAGCTGCTGGTGCGCCTGTTAAACCGGCCGGTGCCTCCGTGGCCTCTCGGGCTTCTGGGGTCAGTGGCCAAAAGAGTGTGCGGGAGTGTGTTAGGGCTGCGGGCCCGGTCTCTGGTGGTGGGGTGGATGCGGGGGGGGCGGTCGGCCGCTGAGAAAGCGGCTGCGGGCCCCCGTGCGGCCCCTCCGGGGGGACGGGGTGCAGTGTCTGCGTTAGGCATGGTGGGGGAGGGGGGGGGCTGGCTCGGCTGCCCCTCCCGCGTCCGTGGCGCCTGGCAGAAGTTATGCCAGTGTGGCTGCGGCCGTGGGGGGGGAGGGGCTGTCCTCGTTGGCTTCCTCGCTCTCACAGTCCGGTGATGGTGACTTGCAGCGGCGACTGCTGGAGGCCCTCAAAAAGGGGGAGAGCTCCATCACTGTAGAGGGAAAGAAGGTTGATCTGTCGTTTTGGTTCAACAGACATGGCGTGAGGGCTTTCCGAGAGCAGAATGGGGGCGAGACCGCCTGGTCGTCACCTACAACCGGCCCTGGGGTCAGACGGAATGTGGTCTGTCTCAAGTGGAGTAGCGATGAAGCTTGCCCTACAAGAAAGAGGGTGGCGGAGCTCCTGCTTGGGATGGGTTTCAAGGCGACCGACATCTTTGCCTTGATCCATCCGTACGGCTCCAAGGAGTTCGACGTCAGCTTTGTCCGGCCGGAGGGGCTGGAGCTCTTCTGGTCCGGGTATGAGCTGGCGAAGAACACGCCGGACTGGCGCGGTTTCCTTGCGAAAGCAATAACCCGTCAGAGTGAGGTCAAGAGAGTGACCGTTTTGACCCGTAACGAGTCGCTCTCTTGTGTTGACATCATGACCTGGCTGGGCAGGTATGGAGAGATCCAGGGGGTTCCATCCAAGAACCTGGACGAGTTTGGCATTTGGTCGGGCGCCTGGACGTTTAACATCAAACTCAAGCGTCTGGGGAGTACGGTTTCCCACATTCCATCATCTGTCTTTATCGGCCGTGACAGGATTTTGGTTTTCTACAGGGGGCAGCCTAAGCTCTGTCACAAGTGCGGCAGCCCCTCACACTTCAGCGCCAGCTGCCAAGTGCAGAAGTGCGCGCTGTGTGGGGGGACCGGTCATCTAGCCGCATCTTGTGGGGAGATTAGATGCAACCTGTGCGGTGAACTCGGTCACCCTTTCAGTCGTTGTCCTCTCTCTGAGGTCAATGCGGCCCGAGCTCACGCAGGAGCGGGCCGGGAGGTCCCTTCGGCTGAGGCGGGTGCTGGCGGAGACGGCAGAGTTCAGGGGTCGGTGAAGAACAAAGACGGTCCGTCCCGGCAGAGGCGGAGGGAGAGGCGCCAGGCGGAGAGGGAGCGGGAGGAACACCGTCCTGGGGTGATGCCTGCCCCTTCCCAAGCGGCTGCCCCTCCTGCATCGGAGACCCTAGGGGACAGGGAGCTGAATGAGGAGAACGAAAGACTGGAGCGTGCCGAGGGGACTCTGTCCTCGCACTATGAAAGCGCCGCAGAGGATAGCGGGACGGAGTCCAAAATAATTAGACGGAAACGCCGTACTAAGAAAAGACCCGGCTCGACCAAAGTAGCCAGGGAGGGCCTAACCGACTCCCCTCTGGAGCTCTCCAACCGGTTTCTCACCTTGGATGAGACCTCCGCCTCCTCTTCTTCTGGGGAGGAGGTTGAAGGTGGGAGACCGGGGGCGAAGGAGGGAAGGCCTTCGGGAGGCCCCGCGCCCCCCTCTGGTGGGGATGTAAGGTCCTCAGGAGGGGTGGCAAAACCGGGCCCTGAGACCGAGGAAGCCAGGGGTGGTGCGCGGGGGGAGGCGGTGGTGACAAACGAGATGGACACCACCGTCTCCCTCAAGAGGGGTCGTGCCGCCTTAGAAGACAGCCCCGGGAGAGGGAGGGTTGGGAAGAAGGCCGTCTAACTCGATCACTCTGTATGGCGGCACCCGCTCTGCTGACACTGGCGACCATTAATGTCGCCAGCATTAAGTCGGATGCGGCTCGTTTCGCGGCCTTTGATTTTCTCAGCCGAATTGGGGCTGACGTTTTGTTTTTGCAAGAGACCAGGCTGCCAGATTTGGCGGCGATTCACGAAGCCAGGAGGGAGTGGAGATCAGGGCCCTCCTACTGGTCTCTTGCGGCCGAGCCGTATAGCGGAGTGGCGGTCCTTTTTACCGCACCGGTAGAAAGCCGACGAGTGATCGAGTTGGAAATGGGGAGGTGTTTGATCCTGGATGTCCTCATGAAGGGACAAGAACTGCGCCTAATTAACATCTATGGGCCCCAGACCAAACGGGACAGGAAAAGTCTCTTTATGAGGATCAAGCCTTTTCTTTTTACGAGTCGGCAAGTGGTCTTTGGAGGGGATTTCAACACTATCACGAGGTCCCAGGATAGGGGAGGCGCCAGAGACCGGCTGGCTTACGATAGCATCTCTTTGAATAGCGTAGCTAGCGAGGCTCGCCTGGTGGATGTCCACATCAGGCATACCCCAGGCCACGGGGGTTTCACTTATTATAGAGGAAGTCAGACTAGGTCTAGAATAGACAGGTTTTATTTAAAGGAGGAGGCTATTTTCTCGCCCTTAAGGGTCGTAGAGGTAGAATTCTCCGATCACTGTCTGATTATGTTTTCTTTGAATATTTCAGAGTCCCCCCAAATGGGAAGAGGTTACTGGAAGCTGAATTCGGGAGTCCTGGAGGAAGCGGAGGTGAGACAATCCTTTGAGGACTTCCTTCAGAGTCAGGTAACTTTGCTGGATCTCTGTGATACTAAGTCAGAGTGGTGGGAGATATTCAAAGATCGGGCGGCAAAGTTCTTCCGCCAGCTCTCGAGCCTCAGGTCCCTGGACAGGTACCGCCTGTATCAGGGTCTGAGGAGGAAACTCGAGCGTCTGGTCTCGACTGGAGGTAGCCGCGAGGATATCTCCAGGGTGAAATCTTTGCTCAGGGGGTGCCAGTACGATAGGCACACATCTTTGGTTTTTGAGAGGGACTTCGGGAAGTACCGCTCGCCCGACCCTTACAGAAACTGCAAGATGTCAGTGAGTAGTAAGTTGGTGACGGGACTGGTCGATAGTACGGGATCTCTGAACCGGTCCAGATCGGGGATCCTGGAAGTCATCAGATCCTTCTACTCGCGCCTCTTGGGAAAGAAGGATCTGGATCGGGACAAGATGTCGGCTTTCCTGGCTGACATCGCCCCTGAGTCGGGAGCTCACCTCTCTTTTGACGTTTTGGTGGAAGAGATCAGGAAGGAGGAAGTAATCCTGGCGGTGGAAGGGTTAGCTCTGAAGAAGTCGCCGGGCCCGGATGGCTTAACATCCGAGTTTTATAAGGCCTTTAAGGACTCTTTATGTCCCCTCTTGACTGAGGTATTCAATGAGTGTCTATCCTCGGGCACTCTGCCGAAGTCAATGAGGAGGTCAGCCCTGATCCTTCTGTCAAAGGGTAAAGATCCGAGCCGTATCGAGAACTGGCGTCCCATAGCGCTTCTCGATACGGACAGAAAGATTCTGGCCAAGATACTGTTCAATCGGTTGGTGAAATTTGCACACCAGCTCCTTTCGGTGGCCCAGCATTGCTCGGTTCCAGGCCGCAGTACTCTCAGTGCTGTGCTCGGTGTCCGAGAGGCAGTGGAGCGGAGTAGAGCGGGTCACTGGAAGGGGTACATGCTGTCCTTAGATCAGGCAAAGGCGTTTGATCGGGTGAACCACGAGTACCTCTGGTCGGTCCTTCTGAATTACGGCCTGCCGGGGGGGTTTGTTGATTGGTTAAAGATCTTGTACGCGGGGGCGGAGAGTTTCCCGCTTGTGAACGGTTGGTCTGGCTGCTCTTTCGAGGTTGGGTCTGGCGTTCGTCAGGGTTGTCCTTTGAGCCCGCTTTTATACGTGTTCGCGATCGATCCCTTTCTTAAGAGGATCGATCGTGGTCCGTTGGCGGGAGTCGGGATGGATCCGGCAGCGCCGGAAGCCGCTCTGAGGGCAGTAGCGTACGCCGACGACGTCACCGTTTTCGTGTCCTCGAGAGGGGAGGCGGAGTACGTGATGTCTGAGGTGGACAGCTACTCGGAGGCATCCGGGTCCATGATCAATCGGGATAAGTGCGAGAGTCTCTGGCTGGGAGGGGGTGATCCAGTGTTCGATCTCCCGGACACCCTTCCGGGGCCCCAGTCGTCAGCAAAAGTTCTAGGCATCCGTTTCGGCCACGGGGATTATCCCACCCAAAATTGGGACGACAGGCTCAAGATCGCCGCTCAGAAGGTCGGCCAGTGGAAGGGTTGGTCTTTGACCCTCAGGGAAAGGGTGAATCTGATCAAGACTTACCTTCTCCCTTTGCTTATCTATTTGGGTAGCGTGTGTATCTTGCCAGAGCCTCTCTGGACTCGGGTTTATAGCCTGTTCTTCCAGCTTTTATGGGGGAATAGGCTGAACCTGATCAAGAGAGAGGTGACTTATCGCACGAGGAGACTAGGGGGGTTATCTATGGTCAACCCCGTGGTGTTTCTCGTGAACACCTTTGTTAAGATCAATTTGGCAAACCTCTGGATGGAGAGGGCTCCTCCGTGGATAGTCTCCTGCAGGGGGTGGTTTCGGCCTTTCTTCCAGGAATGGGAGACAGGAGGGCGAGTGAAGGACTTGCGTACGCCTCACGGATATCTTCCGGCTTATGTCACCCCGATTCTGAAGGTGATCCGCCGGTGGGGTTTGGAGGTGAGGGAAATCAGGACTCTGTCAAGGAGATCCCTTGACGAGAGGGTCTTGTTGTCCCACTTTCAGAAGCCCCTGGCCCTCAAGGATTGCCCAAGCCGGGATCTAGACAAGGGGTTACAGTTGCTAAATTCTGCAAGGATCCCCTTGAAGTTTTGGGACTTGGCTTGGCGCTGCTTTCACGGGAGGCTGTATGTAAGGGACAACCTGAAGTACAGGAACTCTGAGGAAAGGGGTTGTCCCCGGGAGGAGTGCGGCTCCATACTGGAAAGTATGGAGCACTTCCTGCTTCATTGTCCTTTTAATACAGAGGTGTATGAACGGGTGGGAGCTTCCATTGGCTGGCCCAGGCTAGCCAGCCTCTCCTATGCGGAGTGGGCCTACGGAGTGTTCAGAGACCTGGGAAGGAGGGACCCGTGCACAAGTTTTTTAGTTAGCATAGTGGTTAGGTTCTACACGTGGAACGCACGGTGTTTAGTTTCTACGCAGCAGAAAGTCCTCCCGGTGGACGAGGTTTGTAGGAACATCTTGGGTGGCCTGGTGAAGGTGCGTTCTCTTGAGTATGAGAGACTGGGTACCAGTAGGGCCTCTCTCCTCTGGAGAGGCTTTGCTTTTGATGTACCGTAAGTCTAGTCGTACTGTTCCTGGTGGTGGGCTGACGCTTCCACACTAGATTTTTGTTTTGTAGTAAGTTGAGGTTTTTGAAAAAGGCTTGCAAAGACCGAACTTGGGCCTTCGGGAGTTTATGTAGTTATGTGAGTTATGTTTGCTAGAGGAGGGAAAGTTGGGATTAGTTAGGTTGGGTGGGTGAGGAAGGGGGGGATTGAGTTTTGAGTGGGGAGGCCTGCATCTAGCCCTGGACTATGCGGACATGGGAGGACATGGGGCGAGGGGCTAGATGTGGGTGGTGAAGGAAGGGCTGGCCTTGGACTATGCGGACATGATAGAGACATGAGGCGAAGGTCAGCCCTGGGTGTCGGGTGATGGGTAAAAGGATAGTGTGAGTAGGGATAGAATAGGTTAGGTTGGTGATTTTTCTATAAACAGGTGAAGGGAGAAAAAGAAAAAAAAGAAAAAAAAATGAAAAATATATAAATAATTATGTACATATTTGGCAAAGTCGCCTTGTTGTTGTTTTTTTTTTGGCAAAGGTCGCCTTTATTTAGTTACTTTATTGATTTATTTATGTTTATGTTTGTTATTTTCTGTTCATTATATACTTTTCTGTTTATGACGATTAGTCCTATTTTTGTTTGGGTTTTACAGCCGGGCGGCCAGGTAAGTTTTATAGTTATAAGGTTAGTTGTTAAGTTTGATGTGTTGTTGGGGCATGAATGTGAGTGTGGATGTATGTGGCTGGGCCAGTAATAACATTGTTTTATGAGTATTGTTTTATTTGAAATTGTTTTATTTTGTAAAGTTTTGTACTTTTATAATAAAAAGAGTAGCAGTGTGTAGGAGATACGGTAGATTAATTCTCCATCGTCACAGTATTTATAGTCACCTCATCAGTATTACAGTCACTTACATTGGTTGAATTGGCACATGGATACACATGTGAGCAGTAACGCCACGTCAAGGCTCCAACCCTTGTTACTGACTAGTCACACACACCATACTTTTCATTCATACGCATTTGGTATTCCAGATGTTTTGGACTACACCTCCCATACTGCTTTGCCAGCATGATGGGAGATGTAATTCACAGCATGTGGACGGCCTATGGTTGCCGACCTCTGACCTCGCGGTGATCACCGTACACAATGCTGAAGTAGCGGTGCAGACAGGAGCAGCTTGTCACCTGTCAGATGCCCCTTCACTGCTCCAGCCGGGGGCGCGGGCCTCAACATGGGCTTCTTCATTCCACCTCAGCTACTTCGTGTTCCATAGGAGAACATGCTGGTCAGAGTTGGGACACTAAAAGAAAAATTAAAATGGTTATAGTAAATGGCAGAACAGACGCAGTGCAGCAGACGGACGGTCCACATATACACAGCAGACAGACACACGGATTGTGGGAGACACAGACGGAGATGACAGAATCCAGTGAGCGACGGATCTGGTGGCAGATGTGGGGCAGTCCCTCTGGCTGGGGGGCAGCTTCTCATGCTTCTCCGAGTGACGAGATGGCTGCAGTTTCGTAGCAAAAAACATGCCATGGCATCGGAGATCTAGGGAATTATATTTTATTTTTTGTTAAACTAGGGTTGTACACATCTAAGACACAGGCCACACGTGGTGCACAGCTCCACATCTAACGCACAGCCCACAAATATAATACACTGCCCCCCCCCCCCCCAATATACTGCACAGACAGACCCCAATATATTGCGCAGACAACTTTAATATACTGCATAGATAGCCACCCATATACTGCACAGAAAGAACACCAATATGCTGCACAGACCACTCAAATATACTGCGCAGACACACACAATATACTGCGTAGATAACCCCCCATATACTGCGTAGATAGCCCCCCAATAAACTGCGTAGACCCCACAACTTCAATATACTGGGCGGACACCACCCAATATACTGTGCAGACCTCCCTATATAATGCACAGACCCCCCCCGTATACTGTGCAGACAGACTCCCCCCATATACTGTGCAGACAGACCCCCCCATATACTGTGCAGACAGACCCCCCCATATACTGTGCAGACAGACCCCCCCATATACTGTGCAGACAGACCCCCCCATATACTGTGCAGACAGACCCCCCCATATACTGTGCAGACAGACCCCCCCATATACTATGCAGACAGACCCCCCCCCCATATACTGTGCAGACAGACCCCCCCCCCATATACTGTGCAGACAGATCCCCCCCATATACTGTGCAGACAGACCCCCCCATATACTGTGCAGACAGACCCCCCCATATACTGTGCAGACAGACCCCCCCATATACTGTGCAGACAGACCCCCCCCTTATACTGTGCAGACAGACCCCCCCCGTATACTGTGCAGACAGACCCCCCCCATATACTGTGCAGACAGACCCCCCCATATACTGTGCAGACAGACCCCCCCCATATACTGTGCACACAGACCCCCCCATATACTGTGCAGACAGACCCCCCCATATACTGTGCAGACAGACCCCCCCCCATATACTGTGCAGACAGACCCCCCCCATATACTGTGCAGACAGACCCCTCCCATATACTGTGCAGACAGACAGACCCCCCCCCATATATTGTGCAGACAGACCCCTCCCATATACTGTGCAGACAGACCCCCCCCATATACTGTGCAGACAGACCCCCCCCATATACTGTGCAGACAGACCCCCCCCATATACTGTGCAGACAGACCCCCCCATATACTGTGCAGACAGACCCCCCCCATATACTGTGCAGACAGACCCCCCCCCCATATACTGTGCAGACAGACCCCCCCCCCCATATACTGTGCAGACAGACCCCCCCCCCATATACTGTGCAGACAGACCCCCCCCCCCATATACTGTGCAGACAGACCCCCCCATATACTGTGCAGACAGACCCCCCCATATACTGTGCAGACAGACCCCCCATATACTGTGCAGAACGACCCCCCCCCATATACTGTGCAGACAGACCCCCCCCCATATACTGTGCAGACAGACCCCCCCCATATACTGTGCAGACAGACCCCCCATATACTGTGCAGACAGACCCCCCATATACTGTGCAGAACGACCCCCCCCCATATACTGTGCAGAACGACCCCCCCATATACTGTGCAGACAGACCCCCCCCATATACTGTGCAGACAGACCCCCCCCATATACTGTGCAGACAGACCCCCCCCATATACTGTGCAGACAGACCCCCCCCATATACTGTGCAGACAGACCCCCCCCATATACTGTGCAGACCCCCCCCATATACTGTGCAGACAGACCCCCTATATAATATAACCTATATATAAGAGAACAATCACTCAAGAACCAATATGACAATTGCTCCTGTAAAGGGTTAAAAGCGCTTTTGAAATGGATATTAATACTACCCTCGGCACTTGCGCACTGGGACGTAATTTTTCCCTACCCCCACACTGCGCAGGCGCGTATATCGGGAGGATTTTCATGAGTTAACCGCGCTTGCGCACTAGGCCGTAATTTTTCCCTACCTCGGCTCCCCGACGCATGCGCAGTGTCCCGGTGTGCTGCGAAATTCAGCCGTGAGATTTTCACTAGAGTGTCCTTTCGGGCATGCGCAGATGGTGAAAAGTAAGACACGCCTCCCGACGTCATCTCGGATGCGACAGGAAGTAAGAGGGTAGGGAAAACTCACGAGGTAGGGTAGTATAACGCTACACCGGATATGGTCTGGTGGAACGCATGTTGCGTTCCACCCTCCTGACTTCCGGTCGCGCGCCAAGCAACTTTATAATACTGAGAATTAATGATTTGAAGGCATTCTTTTATATATAGGTTCTTTTATACATAAGTATGTAGCCTTTTACTCACTAGCCCCACCAATGTACTTTTATTTTATTATATAGACAACTTTCATTTTGATTTCCATAACGATGATGTCATTTCTTGTAACTCCGCCCACTGTTTTTTGGCACCAAAACGGCACACCCACATGTATTTAAAGCCCATACACCATGTCTATTTTATATCTTGCTCCTGATGAAGGGGGTATTGTGACCCCTGAAACGCGTTGAGCCGTACATTACACCAATAAAGAGGATTGATTACGTACCTTTGGATTTGTCTGCTGCTTTACCAACCAGGCTGTACACCCGGGTCGTAGACGTCAACCTCTAACAACTTACACGCGATCCTGGCTTAGGGGGGTGACTTGCCACAGGTGTCTTGAGTTTATCCTGGTGGCGACCCCCCTGTGAAGTGAGTGGATTTTTATCAATGATTTTAATTTTATTTTTATTATTGTCTTTATATATATATATATTCAAATAATTTTTATATATATATATATATATATATATATATATATATATATATATATATTTTTTTTTTTTTACATTCAGAAATATATTTTTTACATTCTGAAAGATTTCTACTTCGTTGTATGCATCTAAATCTTATTCAGTCTTAGGGCTGCACGATTTGACCTAATAATAGTATTACTAGTATCACCTCATTCCTGTTACCTTTTACCTACCCTTGACTGCACTCTACCTATCAATCTATAGCACCCCTGAGTGTGGTGATTTTTGATACCGCTAACGATTATCCAACACCATTAATCACTTCTATTCTGTCATTTGGGAGTTTTTGGCGCTCAACCGCATATATTTTCACAGTGACCGGCGGGATACTCGGGGTGGATGACTACCCCCTGTTCCCTACCCTTCACTGATTTATCTCGACTTCTTTGTGGTGTTTGGTTTTGTCCCACACCAGAGCTGCCTCCCCATCTCACTGTGTCCTTTTTTCCAACCCCTCCATCGTACGGTCCTGGTGGCGCCTTTTCTCTATCCTTCTCTTCAGGGACAAAGCACAGTCCCTTGTAGCTTTTGGATAACCTCCCTCTTTTTTCTTTTCTCCACTTCTGACCCACCACTGGAACAGGCCATTGTCAGATATTTTTAGGCCTCGGCACCCAGACAGAGGAGAGAGGTCCCATAGCAGAGATTCAGGCTTCATGTCATAGCAGAGAATCAGGCTTCACGTCACCCAACACTGGAACAGGCCACTGTCAGATATGTTTAGGCCCCGGCACCCAGACAGAGGAGAGTGGTCCCATAGCAGAGAATCAGGCTTCATGTCATAGCAGAGAATCATGCTTCATGTCACCCAACACTGGAACAGGCCACTGTCAGATATTTTTAGGCCCCGGCACCCAGACAAAGGAGAGGTTCATTCAACTTTGGGTTGCCCGCAATATAATGGTTTAATGAAAATAAAAAGAGGATTGAATGAGGAATTGCCCTGGAGTACAATAATATATTGTTAAGGGGAGGTAGTTATAAATGTCTAATCTGCACAAGGGCTGGACAGGTCCTGTGGGATCCATGCCAGGTTCATTTTTATGAACGTCAGCTTGTCCACATTGGCTGTAGACAGGCGGCTGCGTTTGTCTGTAATGACGCCCCCTGCCGTGCTGAATACACGTTCAGACAAAACGCTGGCCGCCGGGCAGGCCAGCACCTCCAAGGCATAAAAGGCTAGCTCTGGCCACGTGGACAATTTGGAGACCCAGAAGTTGAATGGGGCCGAACCATCAGTCAGTACGTGGAGGGGTGTGCACACGTACTGTTCCACCATGTTAGTGAAATGTTGCCTCCTGCTAACACGTTCCCTATCAGGTGGTGGTGCAATTAGCTGTGGCGTGTTGACAAAACTTTTCCACATCTCTGCCATGCGAATCCTTGAGGCTTGAGGCTCACCGGCAGCAACCACTCGTCGGTCTGTTGTTCAATACCCCGTCACAACTCCTGCGCGGTGTGGGGCCTGTCCCCCAAACATATGAGTTTCAGAATGGCCTGCTGACGTTTACCCCGGGCTGTGCTGAAGTTGGTGGTCAAGGTGTGTGACTGACTGGATGAGCAGGTGGAAGAAGAGGAGGAGGAAGCCGAGTAGGAGGAGAAGGCAACAGGAGGCAAAGAATGTTGCCCTGTGATCCTTGGCGGCAGAAGGACGTGCGCCATACAGCTCTCCGCCTGGGGCCCAGCCGCCACTACATTTACCCAGTGTGCAGTTAGGGAGATATAGTGTCCCTGGCCGTGCTTACTAGTCCACGTATCTGTGGTTAGATGGACCTTGCCACAGATGGCCTTCCGCAGTGCACACTTGATTTTATCAGATACTTGGTTGTGCAGGGAAGGCACGGCTCTCTTGGAGAAGTAGTGGCGGCTGGGAACAACATACTGTGGGACAGCAAGCGACATGAGCTGTTTGAAGCTGTCTGTGTCCACCAGCCTGAATGACAGCATTTCATAGGTTAGTAGTTTAGAAATGCTGGCATTCAGGGCCAGGGATCGAGGGTGGCTAGGTGGGAATTTACGCTTTCTCTCAAATGTTTGTGAGATGGAGAGCTGAACGCTGCTGTGTGACATGGTTGAGAGGCTTGGTGACGGAGGTGGTGGTGTTGGTGGTACATCCTCTGTTTGCTGGGCGGCAGGTGCCAACGTTCCTCCAGAGGCGGAGGAAGAAGCCGAGGCAGCAGCAGAAGAGGTAGCAGGGGGAGCCTGAATGAGTTCCTTGTTTTTAAGGTGTTTACTCCACTGCAGTTCATGCTTTGCATGCAGGTGCCTGGTCATGCAGGTTGTGCTAAGGTTCAGAACGTTAATGCATCGCTTCAGGATCTGATGGCACAGCGTGCAAACCACTCGGGTCTTGTCGTCAGCACATTGTTTGAAAAACTGCCACGCCAGGGAACTCCTTGAAGCTGCCTTTGGGGTGCTCGGTCCCAGATAGCGGTGGCCAGTAGCAGGCGGACTCTCTTGGCGGCGGGTGTTCTGCTTTTGCCCACTGCTCCCTCTTTGTCTTTTGCTACGCTGTTGGCTCGGTCTCACCACTGCCTCTTCCTCCGAACTGTGAAAGTCAGTGGCACGACCTTCATTCCATGTGGGGTCTAGGACCTCATCGTCCCCTGAATTGTCTTCCACCCAGTCTTGATCCCTGACCTCCTGTTCAGTCTGCACACTGCAGAAAGACGCAGCAGTTGGCACCTGTGTTTCGTCATCATCAGAGATGTGCTGAGGTGGTACTCCCATGTCCTCATCATCAGGAAACATAAGTGGTTGTGCGTCAGTGCATTCTATGTCTTCCACCGCTGGGGAAGGGCTAGGTGGATGCCCTTGGGAAACCCTGCCAGCAGAGTCTTCAAACAGCATAAGAGACTGCTGCATAAGTTGAGGCTCAGACAGTTTCCCTGATATGCATTGGGGTTATGTGACAGACTGATGGGCTTGGTTTTCAGGCGCCATCTTTGCGCTTTCTGCAGAAGACTGGGTGGGAGATAATGTGAACGTGCTGGATCCACTTTCAGCCACCCAATTGACTAATGCCTGTACCTGCTCAGGCCTTACCATCCTTAGAACGCCATTGGGCCCCACCAAATATCGCTGTAAATTCTGCCGTCTACTGGGACCTGAGGTAGTTGGTACACTAGGACGTGTGGCTGTGGCAGAACGGCCACGTCTTCTCCCAGCACCAGAGGGTCCACTAACACCACCACGACCATGTCCGCGTCCATTACTAGATGTTTTCCTTATTGTTACCGTTCACCACAATAAGAAAAAAATTATTTGGCCAATGTATTGAATTCAAATTCAGGCCTTTTCTTACAGGCACCTAACACCATCTGGCTATCTACTTAGGTACCATATTACACTAATACAGGCTCAGCAGTAACCACAGATTTAGCTGAATATAAATTGTATTCCAACCCAGAAAAAAATATATCCTTTGCCAGACAGCAGACAGTATTACAATTGGCTAGCCACAGCTGAAACACCAGATTTAGGGTACTGCTATTTTGGCAATTGTATAATTTCACCCCTCAATAAAATAGCAAGCACAGCCAAGCCCCTGATGTAGGATATAGCAAAGAAACAACAACACACTATTGATGGTTAAATGTACTTGGTGGCAGCTTGTGGTGGCGCACCACAAGACACTAAATGGCCGCCGATCACACCAGAAAAAAGTGACTGAAAAACGCTCTGGGCAGCCTTAAAACAGTGATTGAATAGCAGAGGTTGTATGATACACAGCTGTACATCGATCACTTCAGTAAGTAAATCACTGCCTAATCTGGCCCTAACAGCAGCAGCTGCATCCTATCCCTACACTGATCAGAGCAGAGTGACGTGCGACGCTACGTGACTCCAGCTTAAATAGAGGCTGGGTCACATGCTGCACTGGCCAATCACAGCCATGCCAATAGTAGGCATGGCTGTGATGGCCTCTTGGGGCAAGTAGTATGACGCTTGTTGATTGGCAGCCTTTCAAAAAGCGCCAAGAAAGCGCCGAACACCGAACCCGAACCCGGACTTTTACGAAAATGTTCGGGTTCGGGTCCGTGTCACGAATACAGTTCGGGTTCGCTCATCCCTAATCACAATACATCTGTATTGTAATGCATTGGCTGTAAGTGTATTACACAGTGTAATACATGTACAGCCTGCTTGTGTGTGAGATCCATGGGGCTGGATTTCACGGGTTTACAGGGAAGGCAGCCACGATGCCTATAGAAGGCATCAGGCTGCCTTCCTAGCCATCAGGTCCCCCTCACCACAGCGCAGGGACCTGACGGATACTGGGACCCGACAGGGATACCGCACATGCCCTGGCCAGCGCTGACTCTTGCATTGCGAGGGTTAATCAAGAGAGATAAGAGATAACATGTTTTACAAAAAATGTATGAGTCATAGGAAACTAGAGGCTGATATATACCAATTTCCAGGGCAATTATACTCACTTTTGTTCAAGCTGAATTAAATTAGGTCCGAAACAAACTTTTTTTTTTTTATTGCCAAATCAAAAGCAAACCAAATCTCAAAAGGTTCACTCATCTCTAGATGTAAGTCATCCCACACTGCTAAAAAAATATAGCTTCTATCTTCCAGAATCAGCACCACCCTATCTGCTGGCAGGGTTTCCCAAGGGCATCCACCACGTTGCAGCTCAGACAATTAGTATAAAATACAATATTAGACAGACAACTGTGGGACTATTTGTGTGACAAAAATCTATATTTTTCTTATACCATAGACTCTCCTCCCCTTTATTCTAGGCACATATTATATGAAAGTTACTCAGCAGGGGCTCCCACCAATTCTTTTGACCCAAAGGTTCCACAAATCTTGATGTCATCATGTACTGGTAACAAACGACACTATCTTTACTCTTAATTGTAAATTTTTTTCGGGGAAAAAGTGTAAAATTTGCCATGCATTGCTGTACCTGACTTCCATGTCGATTTCTCCAGGAGATCCAACGAGTGCCATCTCTACTGTAGTTTATTTTAAACATTTGGGCAAACTCATTCCCATGTCCTCCAGCATGTCTACCTTGAGTGCCAACCAGTGTTATGAAATGGAGGACTCGCAAATCAATTTGGAGAAATTCAGTTAGTTCTTCAGGGTCCACTGGCATTTCTGGACACCAAGCTCCATCTCCTTCTTCTAAATCCAGCCTAGGAGCAAATAATAGATACAATTAATATTTTAAACATATGCTACTTATTTGCTCTTTAATGACTTGGAAATGTGTACATCTGAAAAATGTTAATAAAAAAGACATTGCTAATAAAGGAATGTAACATTTGCCATCTACAATATTTCTATCTCAAGTGCCAGCTTTTGTTTTACTCTTATATAAACTGAAGAATGCATTTACTGAGCACCCAAATCTGGAAAGTATGCTGTACTAATATTGTGTAGGTACTTATTGTAGGCATCAACTGTATGTCACCAATTTAAGGGTTTACTCAGTGTTTTTGAAATATTCTCTTAAGGACAATCAGGTAAATTATATCTTTTGATTTTTAGTATCTGTGCCATTTCCTTTTACTTTGAAGTAAATGTGTTGCATGGATCTGCTTTTATCTAAATTTGTTTAAACATTACAGTTGTATGGAGAGTTCCAAACAATCAAATTCAGTGCAGTATCACAGAGCACAGGATCAACCAAACAGCAATAAATCCTGTATTCTAAGAGGGTTGGACAAAATTATATATCATCTGCCATTTTATTGATACATAGTTTAGGTCAAACGTTCACAGACACCTTAGGGCTCATGCACACAGCCGTTACCGTTTTTGTGGTCTGTAAATTGCGGATCTGCAAAAACCGGAAACCGGACATCTGCATTACGCATTCTGCAGAACAGAATGGCTGGCCCCTACAGACCTATATTTTTTTGGGGACGCGGATTGGACATTCGAATTCGGATTGAAGTGAATGGGTCTGCATCTGACCCGCAAAAAATGTGGCTTGGATCTGGACCAAAAAACGTTTGTGTGCATTAGCCATATTCATTAAAACAGAGTTTTCACAATTCCTGATATTTTATCCTAGTACACATGTCCTCTTTTGGGTCAATTAGGATCAATAATGTGAAATGTGAGAATAATACTAGAAACAATTATTTCAGCTTTTACTTCTTTCTTCACGTTTCCCGTGAATCAGAAGTTTACATATACATGGTTAGTACTGGTAGCATTGTCTTTAAATTGTTCAATTTGAGTAAAACATGGGTAGCCTTCCACATGCTTTATACAATAAGTTACTAGAATTTTGTTCCATTCCTTTTGACAGAACTGGTATAACCTATTTAGGCTACTTTCACACTCGCTGTTGGTGCTGATCAGTCATGGATCTGTACAAACGCATCCGTTCAGATAATACAACCACATGCATCCGTTCAGAACGAATCCGTTTGTATTATCTTTAGCATAGGCAAAACGGATCTGTCTTGAACACCATTGAAAGTCAATGGGGGACGGTTCTGTTTTCTATTGTGCAATATTGTGTCAGTGAAAACGGATCCGTCCCCATTGACTTACATTGTGTGTAGTTTTCAAGCAGCGTTTTGGTGTCCGCCTCCAAAGCAGAATGGAGGTGGAACAGAGCCAAACTGAGCCAAACTGATGCATTCTGAGTGGATCCTTATCCATTCAGAATGCATTAAGGGCAAAACTGATCCGTTTTGGACCACTTGTGAGAACCCTGAATGAATCTCACAAAGACTGCTGGTATCCAGGGTAACAGGGGGAGGGGATACCACCTTTAACTCACCCTTGGCCCCTTTACCCAACCTTGACCCATAACAAAAGACACGACAACTGTATCACTTTATTGCTGGATGGTGATCGGCCACAGCTTCTTTATTAAAGCGGCAAACCTTAATAAACCATAATATCGGAACGGTATGCTAAAGGCTGGACTCCCAGCGGGCAAGTTAAACCGTAATCATCAGAGCTGTCTGCCAACCGCTGGACTCCCAGCGGGCAGTTACTCCATCTGCAACCACCATATCTCCGCTGTACTCAAATGCCGCCAGCTGTGACTTCATAAACTCGACCAAAATTCGCAGCTCTCCAAAGCCGTAATCATCGGAGCAATATCCAAAACCGCTGGACTCCCAGCAGGGTCTCTTAAAAATAGAAAAACAAAACAGAATAACCAAGTATCCATAACTGAACAGAACCGTGCACTTCGACCCGCCTCCCAAGAATAACCGCAAAGGGAAGGAGGGAGGGCCAATCTGCTTCCACTTGCAAGAGGAAGTGACCAGGACAGAGAGGAGGTATATGTGACCTTCAGGATTTCCTGCACCGCCCCCATCCTGTCTAAGGAGGTTCCCCAGTGATTAACCCTCAATGACCCTAATCAGCAACCTACTTAACCATTACTGAGACGGGGCCAGATTCCTAAATGCCCCTAAGGGGAAAAGGGGGAGGGGGAGGACCATCAGTCCCTAAGCACCCTCCATATACAGTCAGGCGCTTTCCACGAAAACCAAAACGCCAGTGTAAAAGTAGCCTTAGATTTCTAGGATTTCTTACTTGCATATGCTTTTACAGTTCTGTCCATAAATGTTGTATGGGACTGAGGTCATGAATTGATGGCATTATGGCAACTCCATTCACTATGTTGTCATTAAGCCATTTATCCACAAGTTGGAAGTATATTTTGGGTCATTGTCCATTTGAAAGACCTATTCTTGGCCAAGCTTTAACTTGCTAACTGATGTCATGAGATGTTGCTTCAATATCTCTACATCATTTTCCTTCCTCATAATGCCATTTATTTTGTGACGTGCACCAGTCCCTCCTGCAGCAAAGCATCCCCACAACATGATGCTGCCATCACCAGGCTTCAAGTTGGGATAGTGTTTTTTGGCTTGTTGTTTTTTACTACATACAGAACAATGACCATTATGGACATTTCTCCAAAAAGTAAGATATTTGCTCTCGTGTCAAAGATCTGATGTCTTGGCGGATTTCTTTTGATTTAAGATGTCAAGTAAAGAAGCAAGCAGGCATTAAAATACCCCCACAAGTACACATCCAATTAACTTAAATTATGTCAATTTGCCAGAAGCTTTTAAAGCCATGACACAGTTTTCTGAAATTTTCCAAGCTATTTAAAGGTACAGTGAACTTGATGTAAACTTTTGGGTCTCTGGTAGAGTGGAGTGAACACCTGGATGTTCGGGTTCGAGAAGTTCGGCCGAAATTCCCGGAAATGTTCGGGTTCGGGATCTGAACCCGACCCGAACTTCGTCCCGAACCCCATTGAAGTCAAAGGCGACCCAAACTTTTCGGCACTAAAAAGGCTGTAAAACAGCCCAGGAAAGGGCTAGAGGGCTGCAAAAGGCAGCAAAATGTAGTTAAATCCCCTGCAAACAAATGTGGATAGGGAAATGAATAAAAATAAAATAAATAAAAATTAACCAATATCAATTGGAGAGAGGTCCCATAGCAGAGAATCAGGCTTCATGTCAGCAGAGAATCAGTCTTCATGTCATAGCAGAGAATTAGGCTTCACGTCAGCCAAAACTGGAACAGTCCATTGTCAGATATTTAGGCCCCGGCACCCAGACAGAGGAGAGAGGTCCCATAACAGAGATTCAGGCTTCATGTCAGCAGAGAATCAGGCTTCATGTCATAGCAGAGAATCAGGCTTCACGTCAGCCAAAACTGAAACAGTCCATTGTCAGATATTTAGGCCCCGGCACCCAGACAGAGGAGAGAGGTCCCATAGCAGAGATTCAGGCTTCATGTCAGCAGAGAATTAGTCTTCATGTCATAGCAGAGAATCAGGCTTCACGTCAGCCAAAACTGGAACAGTCCATTGTCAGATATTTAGGCCTCGGCACCCAGACAGAGGAGAGAGGTCCCAAAGCAGAGATTCAGGCTTCATGTCAGCAGAGAATCAGTCTTCATGTCATAGTAGAGAATCAGGCTTCACGTCAGCCAAAACTGGAACAGTCCATTGTCATATATTTAGGCCCCGGCACCCAGACATAGGAGAGAGGTCCCATAGCAGAGATTCAGGCTTCATGTCAGCAGAGAATCAGTCTTCATGTCATAGCAGAGAATCAGGCTTCACGTCACCCAAAACTGGAACAGTCCATTGTCATATATTTAGGCCCCGGCACCCAGACAGAGAAGAGAGGTCCCATAGCAGAGATTCAGGCTTCATGTCATAGCAGAGAATCAGGCTTCACGTCAGCCAAAACTGGAACAGTCCATTGTCATATATTTAGGCCCCGGCACCCAGAAAGAGGAGAGAGGTCCCACAGCAGAGATTCAGGCTTCATGTCATAGCAGAGAATCATGCTTCACGTCACCCAACACTGGAACAGGCCACTGTCAGATATTTTTAGGCCCCGGCACCCAGACAGAGGAGAGGTTCATTCAACTTTGGGTTGCCCGCAATATAATGGTAAAATGAAAATAAAAATAGGATTGAATGAGGAAGTGCCCTGGAGTACAATAATATATGGTTAAGGGGAGGTAGTTAATGTCTAATCTGCACAAGGGATGGACAGGTCCTGTGGGATCCATGCCTGGTTCATTTTTATGAACGTCAGCTTGTCCACATTGGCTGTAGACAGGCGGTTGCGTTTGTCTGTAATGACGCCCCCTGCCGTGCTGAATACATGTTCAGACAAAACGCTGGCCGCCAGGCAGGCCAGCACCTCTAAGACATAAAAGGCTAGCTCTGGCCACGTGGACAATTTGGAGACCCAGAAGTTGAATGGGGCCGAACCATCAGTCAGTACGTGGAGGGGTGTGCACACGTACTGTTCCACCATGTTAGTGAAATGTTGCCTCCTGCTAACACGTTCCATATCAGGTGGTGGTGCAGTTAGCTGTGGCGTGGTGACAAAACTTTTCCACATCTCTGCCATGCTAACCCTGCCCTCAGAGGAGCTGGCCATGACACAGCTGCGTTGGCGACCTCTTGCTCCTCCTCTGCCTTCGCCTTGGGCTTCCACTTGTTCCCCTGTGACATTTGGGAATGCTCTCAGTAGCGCGTCTACCAATGTGCGCTTGTACTCGCGCATCTTCCTATCACGCTCCAGTGCAGGAAGTAAGGTGGGCACATTGTCTTTGTACCATGGATCCAGCAGGGTGGCAACCCAGTAGTCCGCACATGTTAAAATGTGGGCAACTCTGCTGTCGTTGCGCAGGCACTGCAGCATGTAGTCGCTCATGTGTGCCAGGCTGCCCAGAGGTAAGGACAAGCTGTCCTCTGTGGGAGGCGTATCGTCATCATCCTGCGTTTCCCCCCAGCCACGCACCAGTGATGGGCCCGAGCTGCGTTGGGTGCCACCCCGCTTGAACATGCTTCATCCTCATCCTCCTCCACCTCCTCCTCATCCTCGTCCTCCAGTAGTGGGCCCTGGCTGGCCACATTTGTACCTGGCCTCTGCTGTTGCAAAAAACCTCCCTCTGAGTCACTTCTAAGAGACTGGCCTGAAAGTGCTAAAAATGACCCTTCTTCCTCCTCCTCCTCCTCCTGGGCCACCTCCTCTTCCATCATCGCCCTAAGTGTTTTCTCAAGGAGACATAGAAGTGGTATTGTAACGCTGATAACGGCGTCATCGCCACTGGCCATGGTGGTGGAGTACTCAAAACAGCGCAACAGGGCACACAGGTCTCGCATGGAGGCCCAGTCATTGGTGGTGAAGTGGTGCTGTTCTGCAGTGCGACTGACCCGTGCGTGCTGCAGCTGAAACTCCACTATGGCCTGCTGCTGCTCGCACAGTCTGTCCAGCATGTGCAAGGTGGCGTTCCACCTGGTGGGCACGTCGCCTATGAGGCGGTGAGCGGGAAGGCCGAAGTTATGCTGTATCGCAGACAGGAGAGCAGCGGCAGGATGTGAACGCCGGAAGCGCGCACAGACAGCCCGCACTTTATGCAGCAGCTCTGACATGTCGGGGTAGTTCTGCACCACCAAATTCAGCACATGCGCCAGGCAAGGGATGTGCGTCAAACCGGCTAGTCCCAGAGCTGCAACGAGATTTCACCCATTATCGCACACCACCAGGCCGGGCTTGAGGCTCACCGGCAGCAACCACTCGTCGGTCTGTTGTTCTATACCCCGCCACAACTCCTGTGCGGTGTGGGGCCTGTCCCCCAAACATATGAGTTTCAGAATGGCCTGCTGACGTTTACCCCGGGCTGTGCTGAAGTTGGTGGTGAAGGTGAGTGGCTGACTGGATGAGCAGGTGGAAGAAGAGGAGGAGGAAGCCGAGTAGGAGGAGGAGGCAACAGGAGGCAAAGAATGTTGCCCTGCGATCCTTGGCGGCAGAAGGACGTGCGCCAAACAGCTCTCCGCCTGAGGCCCAGCCGCCACTACATTTACCCAGTGTGCAGTTAGGGAGATATAGCGTCCCTGGCCGTGCTTACTGGTCCACGTATCTGTGGTTAGGTGGACCTTGCCACAGATGGCGTTGCGCAGTGCACACTTGATTTTATCGGATACTTGGTTGTGCAGGGAAGGCACGGCTCTCTTGGAGTAGTAGTGGCGGCTGGGAACAACATACTGTGGGACAGCAAGCGACATGAGCTGTTTGAAGCTGTCTGTGTCCACCAGCCTGAATGACAGTATTTCATAGGACAGTAGTTTAGAAATGCTGGCATTCAGGGCCAGTGATCGAGGGTGGCTAGGTGGGAATTTACGCTTTCTCTCAAATGTTTGTGAGATGGAGAGCTGAACGCTGCCGTGTGACATGTTTGGGATGCTTGGTGACGGAGGTGGTGGTGTTGGTGGTACATCCCCTGTTTGCTGGGCGGCACGTTCCTCCTGAGGCGGAGGAAAAGGTCGAGGCGGCGGCAGCAGCAGAAGAGGTAGCAGGGGGAGCCTGAGTGAGTTCCTTGTTTTTAAGGTGTTTACTCCACTGCAGTTCATGCTTTGCATGCAGGTGCCTGGTCATGCAGGTTGTGCTAAGGTTCAGAACGTTAATGCCTCGCTTCAGGCTCTGATGGCACAGCGTGCAAACCACTCAGGTCTTGTCGTCAGCACATTGTTTGAAGAAGTGCCATGCCAGGGAACTCCTTGAAGCTGTCTTTGGGGTGCTCGGTCCCAGATGGCGGCGGTCAGTAGCAGGCGGAGTCTCTTGGCGGAGTGTGTTCTGCTTTTGCCCACTGCTCCCTCTTTTGCTATGCTGTTGGCTCGGTCTCACCACTGCCTCTTCCTCCGAACTGTGAAAGTCAGTGGCACGACCTTCATTCCATGTGGGTTCTAACACCTCATCGTCCCCTGCATCGTCTTCCACCCAGTCTTCCTCCCTGACCTCCTGTTCAGTCTGCACACTGCAGAAAGACGCAGCAGTGTGCACCTGTGTTTCATCATCATCAGAGACGTGCTGAGGTGGTATTCCCAAGTCCTCATCATCAAGAAACATAAGTGGTTGTGCGTCAGTGCATTCTATGTCTTCCACCGCTGGGGAAGGGCTAGGTGGATGCCCTTGGGAAACCCTGCCAGCAGAGTCTTCAAACAGCATAAGAGACTGCTGCATAAGTTGAGGCTCAGACAGTTTCCCTGATATGCATGGGGGTGATGTGACAGACTGATGGGCTTGGTTTTCAGGCACCATCTGTGCGCTTTCTGCAAAAGACTGGGTGGGAGATAATGTAAACGTGCTGGATGCACTGTCGGCCACCCAATTGACTAATGCCTGTACCTGCTCAGGCCTTACCATCCTTAGAACGGCATTGGCCCCACCAAATATCGCTGTAAATTCTGGCGGCTACTGGGACCTGAGGTAGTTGGTTCACTACGACATGTGGCTGTGGCAGAACGGCCACGTCCTCTCCCAGCACCAGAGGGTCCACTAACACCACCACGACCATGTCCGCATCCGCGTCCCTTACTAGATGTTTTCCTCATTGTTACTGTTCACCACAATGAAAAAAAAATTATTTGGCCCAATGTATTGAATTCAAATTCAGGCCTTTTTTTTACAGACACCTAACACTATCTGGCTATCTATTTAGGTACCATATTACACTAATACAGGCACAGCAGTAACAACAGATTTAGCTGAATATAAATTGTAGGCCTAGTATTTAGGCCCTGGATGACAGGTATACGTTTACGGACAGAATTAGACTTGGAAATGCACGGTAGCGTGTGAAGTTATTGAGAATGACCCTATCCGCACCTTAAATCTAATATACCCTTTTATGGATAGATTTAAAGTAGGCCTGATACAGCAGAAACCACAGATTTAGGGAATTGCTAAGTTGGGAATTGTATTTCAACCCAGAAGAAAAACTGTGCTTTGGCGGACACTAAATGAATTGACCAGCCTCAGCAATAAACACAGATTTAGGCCTCATGCACACGACCGTTGTGTGCATCCGTGGCCGTTGTGCCATTTTCCATTTTTTCGCAGACCCATTGACTTTCAATGGGTCCGTGGAAAAATCAGAAAATGCATCGTTTTGCAGCCGAGACCGTGATCCGTGTATCCTGTCCGTCAAAAAAATATGACCTGTCCTATTTTTTTGTTGGACAACGGTTCACGGACCCATTCAAGTCAATGGGTCCGTGAAAGAACACGGATGCACACAAGATTGGCATCCGTGTCCGTGATCCGTGGCCGTAGGTTACTTTCATACAAACGGATCCGAAGATCCGTCTGCATAAAAGCTTTTTCAGAGCTGAGTTTTCACTTCGTGAAAACTCAGATCCGACAGTATATTCTAACACAGAGGCGTTCCCATGGTGATGGGGACGCTTCAGGTTAGAATATACTAAAAGAACTGTGTACACGACTGCCCCCTGCTGCCTGGCAGGTGCTACCAGGCAGCAGGGGGCAACAGGGGGCAGGCCCCCCCCTGTAGTTAAAACATTGGTGGCCAGTGCGGCCGGCCCCCCCCTCCCTCCCCTGTAGTTAACTCATTTGTGGCCAGTGGGCCCCCCTCCCTCCCCTGCAGTTAACTCTTTGTTGTCCAGTGCGGCCGGCCCCCCCTCCCTCCCCTGTAGTTAACTCGTTGGAGGCCAGTGGGCCCTCCCTCCCCCTCCTAATTAAAATCTCCCCCCTATCATTGGTGGCAGCGGAGAGTACCGATCGGAGTCCCAGTTTAATCGCTGGGGCTCCGATGGGTAACCATGGCAACCAGGATGCTACTGCAGTCCCGGTTGCCATGGTTACTTAGCAATTTGTAGAAGCATTATACTTACCTGCGAGCTGCAAAGTCTGTGTCCGGCCGGGAGCTCCTCCTACTGGTAAGTGACAGATCATTAAGCAATGCGCCGCACAGACCTGTCACTTACCAGTAGGAGGAGCTCCCGGCCGGACACAGACATCGCAGCTCGCAGGTAAGTAAAATGCTTCTACAAATTGCTAAGTAACCATGGCAACCAGGACTGCAGTAGCGTCATAGTTGCCATGGTTACCGATCGGAGCCCCAGCGATTAAACTGGGACTCCGATTGGTATTCTCCGCTGCCACCAATGATAGGGGGGGAGATTTTAATTAGGAGGGGGAGGGAGGGGGGAGGGCCCACTAGCCACCAACAAGTTAACTACAGGGGAGGGAGGGGGGGGCGGCCGCACAGAACAACAAAGAGTTAACTACAGGGGAGGGAGGGGGGGGCCCACTGGCCACCAATGAGTTAACTACAGGGGAGGGAGGGGGGGGCGGCCGCATTGGACAACAAAGAGTTAACTACAGGGGAGGGAGGGGGGCCCACTGGCCACCAATGAGTTAACTACAGGGGAGGGAGGGGGGGGCCGGCCGCACTGGACAACAAAGAGTTAACTACAGGGGAGGGAGGGGGGGCGGCCGCACTGGCCACCAATGAGTTAAAAACAGGTGGGGCAGTAATGTACACAGTTCTTTAGTATATTCTAACCTGAAGCGTCCCCATCACCATGGGAACGCCTCTGTGTTAGAATATACTGTCGGATTTGAGTTTCACGATCTAACTCATATCAGACAGTATATTCTAACATAGAGGCGTTCCTATGGTGATGGGGACGCTTCAAGTAAAAATATACCATCGGATTGGAGAAAACTCCGATCCGATGGTATAAAAGGGACTCCTGACTTTACATTGATAGTCAATGGGGGACAGATCCGTTTGCAATTGCACCATATTGTGTCAACGTCAAACGGATCCGTCCCCATTGACTTGCATTGTAATCCAGGACGGATCCGTTTGGCTCCGCACGGCCTGGCGGACACCAAAACAACTTTTTTTTCATGTCCGTGGATCCTTCAAAAATCAAGGAAGACCCATGAATGAAAAAAAGGTCACGGATCTACGGACCCCGTTTTTGCGGACCGTAAAAAAAACCGGTCGTGTGCATGAGGCCTTAGCTGAATATAAATTTTAGGCCTATTATTTTGGCGCTGGGTGACAGGTATACGTTTACGGACAGAATTAAACTTGGAAATGCACGGTAGCGTGTGAAGTTATTGAGGATGACACTATCCACACCTTCAATCTAATATACCCTTTTATGGATCGATTTAAAATTGGCCTGATAAGCAGAAACCACTGATTTAGGGAATTGCTAAGTTGGGAATTGTATTTCAACCCAGAAGAAAAACTGTGCTTTGGCGGACACTAAATGAATTGACCAGCCTCAGCAATAAACACAGATTTAGCTGAATATAAATTTTAGGCCTATTATTTAGGCGCTGGATGACAGGTATACGTTTACGGACAGAATTAGACTTGGAAATGCACGGTAGCGTGTGAAGTTATTGAGAATGACACTATCCGCACCTTCAATCTAATATACCCTTTTATGGATCGATTTCAACTTGGCCTGATACAGCAGAAACCACTGATTTAGGGAATTGCTAAGTTGGGAATTGTATTTCAACCCAGAACAAAAATATATCCTTTGCCAGACAGCAGACAGTATTACAATTGGCTAGCCACAGCTGAAACACCAGATTTAGGGTACTGCTATTTTGGCAATTGTATTTCACCCCTCAATAAAATAGCAAGCACAGCCAAGCCCCTGATGTAGGATATAGCAATAAAATAACCACACTATTGATGGTTAAATGTACTTGGTGGCAGCTTGTGCTGGCGCACCACAAGACACAAAATGGCTGCCGATCACCCAAGAAAAAAGTGACATAAAAACGCTCTGGGCAGCCTAAAAACAGTGAGCAATTAAATAGCAGCAGTTCAATGATCCACAGCTGTAGATCGATCACTGAATTAAGTGTTTTTGCTGAGTTAATCACTGCCTAATCTCGCCCTAACAGCAGCTGCAACCTCTCCCTACACTGATCAGAGCAGAGTGACGTGCGGCGCTACGTGACTCCAACTTAAATAGAGGCTGGGTCACATGCTGCACTGGCCAATCACAGCCATGCCAATAGTAGGCATGGCTGTGATGGCCTCTTGGGGCAAGTAGTATGACGCTTGTTGATTGGCTGCTTTGCAGCCTTTCAAAAAGCGCCAAAAAAAGCGCCGAACACCGAACCCGAACCCGGACTTTTACGAAAATGTTTGGGTTCGGGTCCGTGTCACGGACACCCAAAAATTCGGTACGGTTCGGGTTCGCTCATCCCTAGTCTCTGGGAAAATGATGAAAGAATAGAAAGCTGAATATACCATTGTCTTATTGTCAGTATTATTCTGACATTTCATATTCTTGAAAGACAGTAATGATCCTTACTGACTTTAAAGAGAATATGTCACCAGGGTCTTGGGCATTTACCTGCAGTAACATGAGTAGTGCTGCTGATAAGGAGTCCTAATCACTATTCTCTATTTTCCTGCTGCCCTCTGTACCTCTGCTGTCCCCCTGTATACATTTTGTACTTTAGTGACTAAATGTCTCATTACAAGAGTTTTTCCATGGTGACAGTCTTAGGCCCCTTGCAGACGAGTGTGTCTGGATTAGGTCCGGATGCGTTGCGTCTGCGATCAGGGAAAATCGTGCGAGTGCGTACGCAATTTCGGTCAGTTTTGATTGCGATTGCGTTGCATTGCTCAGTTTTTTCCGCGCAAGTGCAATGCGTTTTGCACGTGCATGAAAAAAAACTGATTGTGGTACCCAGACCCGAACCCGAACTTCTTCACTGAAGTTCTGGTTTGGGTTCGGTGTTCTGTAGATTTTATTATTTTCCCTTATAACATGGTTATAAGGGAAAATAATAGAATTTTTAATACAGAATGCTTACTAAAATGTGACATGAGGGGTTAAAAAAAATATATATTAACTCACCTCCTCCTGTTGTTCGCGCAGCCGGCATCTTCTTCTTCCTTCTTTCAGGACCTGCCAAATGACCTTTGATGACGTAATCACGCTCACCATGTGGTGAGTGCGGTGACGTCAGCGCAGGTCCTGCTGAATGAAGATAGAAATCTATCTTCATTCAGCAGGACCTGCACTGACTTCACCGCGCTCACCATGTGGTGAGCGCGATTACATCAAAGGTCCTTTTGCAGGTCCTGAAAGAAGAAGAAAGAAGATGATGCCGGCTGCACGAACAACAGGATGAGGTGAGTAAAAAAAAAAAAAATTAACCCCTCAAGCCACATTTTAGTAAGCATTCTGTATTAAGAATGCTATTATTTTCCCTTATTACCATAAGGGAAAATAATACAGTAAATTGACTTTTATCAATTTACTAACTTCATATCCTAGCAACCATGAGTGAAAATCGCACTGCATCCGCACTTGCTTGCGGATGCTTGAGATTTTCATGCAGCCTAATTCATTTCTATGGGGCCTGCGTTGTGTGAAAAACGCAGAATGTAGAACATGCTGCGATTTCACGCAATGCACAAGTGATGCGTGAAAATCACCCCTCATCTGAACAGCCCTATTGAAGTGAATGGGTCCGGATTCAGTGCGGGTGCAATACGTTCATTGCACCCGCACAGAATTCTCGCCCGTGTGAAAGGGGCCTTAGGCTACATGCACACGACAGTGAAAAATGGCCGTGTGATGGCTGTCTAAGTAATGTCCGTCACAAGTCCATTTTTAGCACCAGTGAAAGTCTATGGGGCTATTCACATGGCCGTTCTTTTAACGGCCAGTGAATAGCGTCCTTCCAAAAATAAGACATGTCCTATCTTTGGCCGTTTTCACGGCCGGACGGACCCCATTGAAATCACGGCCAATTGACAGGAGTGCACCCGTCTAATGGCCGTTAAAAATGTGTACACAGTTACCATTTAGGGGTTAAAAAAAATCACCTCATCCACTTGCTTGCGGTGCCAAAGTCTCTTCTCTCTTCATTGAGCAGGACCTGCTGAAGGACCTGCGATCTGCGTGGTAACATAACCACGTGGGAGCGCGCAGTGACATCATCGCGCACCTTCGGCAGGTCCCTCTGTGAAGAGAGGAGAGACTGCTGCAGCGCAAGCAAGTGCATAAGGTGAGGGTTTGTTGTTATATTTTTTTTGGTTGCAGGACACTATGAGGGCATTATATAAACCATGGGGGACATTATAAAGCTGGGGGCCCTAAAAAAAAAAAAAGAAACACACTATGCGGACATTATTTAAGATGGGGCCCTACATTGGGGGCATTATTAAAGCTAGGGGCGGTTAAAAAAATGATATACACTGTGGGGGACATTTATTTAGCTGGGGGCATTATTAAAGCTGGGGGCAGCAAAAAAAAAAAGATATACACTGTGGGGGACATTTATTTAGCTGGGGGCCTACATGGGGGCATTATTAAAGCTGGGGGCAGCAAAACAAATTATATATACTGTAGGGGACATTTATTTAGCTGGGGGTCTAGAAATAACTGCTAATCAAATTCATCCATTTTTCATGTCCGTTTTTACCGGACATGAAAAACTGATGCAAAACGGACATTAAAAACAGACACACGGCCAGAAAATTGATGTTTTGGTTTTTAACAGACTTATTTTTTTTCACTGTCGTGTGCATGAGGCCTTAGTCTTATTATTGTTTTTTGTGGGAAAAGTTGCAGTTTTTTAAAGGCAACATATTGGGGTACATATAACTTATTGATTAACTCTTTCTGGGAGGAATGGGAAAAAATATCATCATTGAGTTTTTACTTTAGTTTTGTGGTGTTCAATTTGCAGCATACATAACAAGATAACTTTACTCTCTGTGTCAGTATGATTACAATAAAATCAAGTATGTACAAAACATTTTTTCAATGGAAAAATATGTGAGTTTTAACACCAGCTTTAGAGACATCCTGTCAGAGTTCTCATGATTGGCGTAGCCAGAAAGTGCTGTCTGTGAGCCAGACCTCATATAATGGGAATTGGCAGATATCTGGCCACTCCCCTGCATATATGCTGGGATTTGGTTGGACAAAAGTTGCTGCTTGCTAAGTTTTTTTGTCTGTCCTAATGCTCGTGTGAAAGTAGTCTTAGCCCCACAAAGGGGAATCTGACATGAGATCCTGTGATTGCTCACATGCGACACATAGTACACCTTAATTGGACCCTTTCCTGCCATGTAGATAAATTGGCACTCCATAATCTTATTTGCAGGGTGCCAGTGCCTAAGTGAGGCCCAACCCTCTGAAATCACTGCCTTGATCGATGATAGCTCCGATCCTGGCAGATAACCCTCTCAGATTCCATAGTCAGTAACAATCATTGTATCTAAGTGGTCTATAGAGGGAAGTGTCCACTGTACCCAATAGGGTTTCCTGCAATACAACTGTGAGATTGTGGAAAAGCTCTGCCTGCATAATGTTTATGCCTAGATTGTATTGGAGCTGTCATTTGGCATTCCGGGCACTAGAGGCCACTGTTTTACAGCTACACTCTGGGATCTGCATATGCAAAGCAGATGATGACTCATGCAAGCTGCTTCTGAAAAACAGGAAGGCTGAGTTAATCTGACATGGTGGAAGGATTGTGCTGTGAGGGACTGAATCCGATTCCATCCTGGCTTGCGGATGTCCGGCAGTGAATGGACACTCAAAGGAAGGAGAGTAGCTGTTGTCCCCTTACTGGATCCAGTTCTTTGAAAGAGAGGTTGTTCTAGGAAAACCAGTTCCAGTGTGTGGATAGAAATCCTTATCATCAAGCAAGGCCACACGGTTGCTGAGAGCTTCGTGGCTATCCCGGTTAGCGGCATCCTATGGCCCAGAACGGACGCAGATCAGTATACCCATTTACTCCTTGCTTTATACTAGTGGCGCCTGAAGCAACAAAGACTAAGCCTAGGCCTGAAACTAGATAGATAGTTAGGGTTGTGTGATTGCTAGGTTGTACAGAACTGTTCTGCGGCGCAGTATTGACTTTGCAGGCTCTGCTGTGTCCGCCATCGGCTAGGTTTGTCCTGTTCTGCGGCAAAGTATTGACTTTGCAGGCTCTGCTGTGTCCACCATCGGCTAGGCCTGTCCAGTGGGCAGGGACAGTGACTGTGGGTCCGGGGTATAGCATTTTCTGTGCATGTTTGTATTGTTGTGATTATACTTGTGTTATTACTTTTGCCAAAGTAAAGCTTCTGTTCTTGCATATTAAGCTGGTGTCAGTGTCGCTTTCCTTGACTGTGACTTCGCTGTATCCTGGGGAGCCCACCCCGGTACACGGCTTACACAAAAGCAAGCTCCCAAGGTTAACCGTGGCAACCAGAGGCCTATCAACGGCAGCGGTACGGCTAAATAGGTAAACTGTCAGTTTAACATGTAGAGATACAATACTTGTGCATTCTTGCAACTGTATATACAGAGTGAGAAAGAGGGGGCCGCTGACAATAAAACATGGGACTGTGGCATTAACCATGAGATCCATGACCTACGCATTCAAGCCTATAATGTGGGTGAAGTAACGGGGGGGAAGGTAATCTAAAGCTTGCCCTGGGGCCCATAGAACTCTAGTTATGCTGCTTCCTAAAGGTATATTATATTTTTGGAAATGTTCAGTCCTATTGGCTTTTGTTGAAGTTTTTCACTGTCCCCTGAATTCCCCATCGCTTTATACACAGTGCACAGCACATAGAGATC
The DNA here is from genome assembly GCF_905171765.1 of Bufo bufo. Taxonomy (NCBI): domain Eukaryota; kingdom Metazoa; phylum Chordata; class Amphibia; order Anura; family Bufonidae; genus Bufo; species Bufo bufo. The sequence continues at coordinate 122,849,224 of NC_053397.1, forward strand.
AGGAAGAGGCTATGCTACTTCCTGCTTTGCTCTCAGCAGTCACGTAATCTCCTGGGCTGGGAGTCTGCACAAGCTGTGTGGTTGTACAGTCCTGTACAACCTCTCTGGGAGTTGTATTCCCCCTGTAACTGGGGCTACTATGTCAGTCAAGTGTAAAATAAAAAAATAAAAATGTAAAAAAAAAAAAACCCTCACAGTATCACACACCGCAGCTTCTAGCCCCACCCCTAGTGACCATAACATATAGATCCTATATATCAAAATGTCCAATATTCAAAAGGGACATAATAAAAAAAAAAATGTTTAGCTGCATGTTATGCTATTAATAGAGATGAGCGAATCGAAGTTGATGATTTGGAATTCGATCCGAATTTGAGGAAAATTTTGATTTGTTCTGAAGGTGAATTTCCTCCTGCTTCATAATGAATCATATTTTTTTTTAAATGGCTGCTGCACATGTTAGAAAGAGGAAGTAAGAAGCCCGGGAACGAGGGATCACCCATAATTCCATGAGAGACGTGACAGGTACCAGGGACAGTGATTAGGAATCAATTCATTCACAAAATATTACAATTGAGTAGTTCAAGGACAGCCTAGAAAAGTGTAGGGAAATAATAGGGAGGCTTTATCCACACAGAGAGCAGGGACCAATTGAACAGTGTAAAGCTTGGCTAATAGGAGGTTACTACTATTACTACTTGATGCACTAATTGGGGTTAAAAAGTGTTCTAATGCTACTGATATTAGGTTGTTTGCATTGTTGTTGTTTTTTACATAAGTAATGCCATTAATCCTTGATTCTGTTATTAGGGTGAAACTGTGGCCTGATACTATAGAATTTAGGGTGTTCACGTTCTTTTATAAATAATTCAATCCTTTTTAATTGTGTAATTGGGGTGAAATTGAGGTCTGATACTACAGATTTTGATGTGTTCACATTCTTTTAGACATAAGTAAATCCGTTAATCCTTAATTGCGTAATTGGGGTGAAATTGCTGCTTGATACTACAGATTTTGAGGTGTTTATGTGTTTTAATATATAAGTACATCTATTCATTATTGATTCTGGGGTGAAATTGCAGCCTGATATTTCTGATTTTAGAGTGGTCACGATCTTTTATACATAAGTATATACTTTAATCCCTAATTGTGTGATTGGGGTGAAATTGCAGCACATCCCTTTATCGTTGTTTTGGGTGTGAAATTGAGGCCTGATACTACAAATTTTACAGAGTGTTTACATTCTTTTAATACATAACTATAACCGTTAATTCCTAATTGTGTAATTGTGGTAAAATTGCGGCCAGATTTTGGGGTGTTTATGTTTTTTTATATATAAGTACATCCATTCATTCTTATTTTTGGGGTGAAATTGCGACCTGATACTATAGATTTTAGGGTGTTTACCATTTTTATATATGAGTAAATGCATTCATCCATGATTCTGGGGTGAAATTGCAGCCTCATACTACCGATTTTATGATGACACATTCTTTTATACATAAGTATATCTGTTAATCCCTAATGGTGTAATTGGGGTGAAATTGCGGCTTGATACTACAGATTTTAGGGTGCTCACATTCTCTTATATATAAGTATGTTCATTCATCCTTGTTTTGGGGGTGAAATTGCTCCCTGATACTACAAATCTTAGGGTGTTTACATTCTTTTTCACATAATTCAATTCTTTAATTACTCATTGTGTAATTGGGGTGAAATTCCAGCTTGACACTACAGATTTTAGGATGCTCACTTTATATATATATATATATATATATATATATATATATATACAGTACAGACCAAAAGTTTAGACACACCTTCTCATTCAAAGAGTTTTCTTTATTTTCATGACTATGAAAATTGTAGATTCACACTGAAGGCATCAAAACTATGAATTAACACATGTGGAATTATATACATAACAAACAAGTGTGAAACAACTGAAAATATGTCATATTCTAGGTTCTTCAAAGTAGCCACCTTTTGCTTTGATTACTGGTTTGCACACTCTTAGCATTCTCTTGATGAGCTTCAAGAGGTAGTCCCCTGAAATGGTTTTCACTTCACAGGTGTGCCCTGTCAGGTTTAATAAGTGGGATTTCTTGCCTTATAAATGGGGTTGGGACCATCAGTGGCGTTGAGGAGAAGTCAGGTGGATACACAGCTGATAGTCCTACTGAATAGACTGTTAGAATTTGTAATATAACAAGAAAAAAGCAGCAAAGTAAAGAAAAACGAGTGGCCATCATTCCTTTAAGAAATGAAGGTCAGTCAGTCAGCCGAAAAATTGGGAAAACTTTGAAAGTAAGAGCTATTTGACCATGAAGGAGAGTGATGGGGTGCTGCGCCAGATGACCTGGCCTCAACAGTCACCGGACCTGAGCCCAATCAAGATGGTTTGGGGTGAGCTGGACCGCAGAGTGAAGGGCCAACAAGTGCTAAGCATCTCTGGGAACTCCTTCAAGACTGTTGGAAGACCATTTCAGGGGACTACCTCTTGAAGCTCATCAAGAGAATGCCAAGAGTGTGCAAAGCAGTAATCAAAGCAAAAGGTGGCTACTTTGAAGAACCTAGAATATGACATATTTTCAGTTGTTTCACACTTGTTTGTTATGTATATAATTCCACATGTGTTAATTCATAGTTTTGATGCCTTCATAGTCATAAAAATAAAGAAAACTCTTTGAATGAGAAGGTGTGTCCAAACTTTTGGTCTGTACTGTATATATAAATATATGTGCCTCCATTCTTACCTGTTTTGGGTGTGAAATTGCGGCCTGACACTACTGCTATTTTACACCTACTGTTACTTTTACAGTACAGTATGTCCGACAGACAGGTGCCAGGCAGTGTCCAAAATTAGAGTTGAGCAAACACCTGGATGTTCGGGTTCGAGAAGTTCGGCCGAACTTCCCGGAAATGTTCGGGTTCGGGATCCGAACCCGAACCGAACTTCGTCCCGAACCAGAACCCCATTGAAGTCAATGGGGACCCGAACTTTTGGGCACTAAAAAGGCTGTAAAACAGCCCAGGAAAGAGCTAGAGGGCTGCAAAAGGCAGCAACATGTAGGTAAATCCCCTGCAAACAAATGTGGATAGGGAAATGAATTAAAATAAAAATAAAAAAAATAAAAATGACCCAATATCAATTGGACAGAGGTCCCATAGCAGAGAATCTGGCTTCACGTCAGCAGAGAATCAGTCTCTTCATGCCATGGCAAAGAATCTGACTTCATGTCAGCACAGAATCAGTCTCTTCATGCCATAGCAGAGAATCTGGCTTCATGTCAGCACAGAATCAGTCTTCATGTCATAGCAGAGAATCAGGCTTTACGTCACCCACCACTGGAACAGGCCACTGTCACACATTTAGGCCCAGGCACCCAGGCAGAGGAGAGAGGTCCCGTAACAGAGAATCTGGCCTTATGTCAGCGCAGAATCAGTCTTCATGTCATAGCAGAGAATCAAGCTTCACGTCACCCACCACTGGAACAGGCCACTGTCACACATTTAGGCCCAGGCACACAGGCAGAGGAGAGAGGTCCCGTAACAGAGAATCTGGCCTGATGTCAGCACAGAATCTGTCTTCATGTCATAGCAGAGAATCAGGCTTCACGTCACCCACCACTGGAACAGGCCACTGTCACATATTTAGGCCCAGGCACACAGGCAGAGGAGAGAGGTCGCGTAACAGAGAATCTGGCTTCATGTCAGCACAGAATAAGTCTTCATGTCATAGCAGAGAATCAGGCTTCACGTCACCCACCACTGGAACAGGCCACTGTCACACATTTAGGCCCCGGCACCCAGACAGAGGAGAGGTTCATTCAACTTTGGGTTGCCCCGCAATATAATGGTAAAATGAAATTAAAAATAGTATTGAATGAGGAAGTACCCTGGAGTAGAATAATATATTGTTAAGGGGAGGTAGTTAATATCTAATCTGCACAACGGATGGACAGGTCCTGTGGGATCCATGCCTGGTTCATTTTTATGAACGTCAGCTTGTCCACATTGGCTGTAGACAGACGGCTGCGTTTGTCTGTAATGACGCCCCCTGCCGTGCTGAATACACGTTCAGACAAAACGCTGGCCGCCGGGCAGGCCAGCACCTCCAAGGCATAAAAGGCTAGCTCTGGCCACGTGGACAATTTGGAGACCCAGAAGTTGAATGGGGCCGAACCATCAGTCAGTACGTGGAGGGGGGTGCACAGGTACTGTTCCACCATGTTAGTGAAATGTTGCCTCCTGCTAACACGTTCCGTATCAGGTGGTGGTGCAGTTAGCTGTGGCGTGTTGACAAAACTTTTCCACATCTCTGCCATGCTAACCCTGCCCTCAGAGGAGCTGGGCGTGACACAGCTGCGTTGGCGACCTCTTGCTCCTCCTCTGCCTTCGCCTTGGGCTTCCACTGGTTCCCCTGTGACATTTGGGAATGCTTTCAGTAGAGCATCTACCAACGTGCGCTTGTACTCGCGCATCTTCCTATCACGCTCCAGTGTAGGAAGTAAGGTGGGCACATTGTCTTTGTACCGGGGATCCAGCAGGGTGGCAACCCAGTAGTCCGCACACGTTAAAATGTGGGCAAATCTGCTGTCGTTGCGCAGGCACTGCAGCATGTAGTCGCTCATGTGTGCCAGGCTGCCCAGAGGTAAGGACAAGCTGTCCTCTGTGGGAGGCGTATCGTCATCGTCCTGTGTTTCCCCCCAGCCACGCACCAGTGATGGGCCCGAGCTTTTTTGGGTGCCACCCCGCTGTGAACATGCTTCATCCTCATCCTCCTCCACCTCCTCCACCTCCTCCTCATCCTCGTCCTCCTCGTCCTCCAGTAGTGGGCCCTGTCTGGCCACATTTGTACCTGGCCTCTGGTGTTGCAAAAAACCTCCCTCTGAGTCACTTCGAAGAGAATGGCCTGAAAGTGCTAAAAATGACCCCTCTTCCTGCTCTTCCTCCTGGGCCACCTCCTCTTCCATCATCGCCCTAAATGTTTTCTCAAGGAGACATAGAAGTGGTATTGTAACGCTGATAACGGCGTCATCGCCACTGGCCATGTTGGTGGAGTACTCGAAACAACGCAACAGGGCACACAGGTCTCGCATGGAGGCCCAGTCATTGGTGGTGAAGTGTGTCTGATCCACAGTGCGACTGACCTGTGCGTGCTGCAGCTGAAACTCCACTATGGCCTGCTGCTGCTCGCACAGTCTGTCCAGCATATGCAAGGTGGAGTTCCACCTGGTGGGTACGTCGCATATGAGGCGGTGAGCAGGAAGGCCAAAGTTACGCTGTAGCGCAGACAGGCGAGCAGCGGCAGGGTGTGAACGCCGGAAGCGCGAACAGACGGCCCGCACTTTATGCAGCAGCTCTGACATGTCGGGGCAGTTGCGAATGAACTTCTGCACCACCAAATTCAGCACATGCGCCAGGCAAGGGATGTGCGTCAAACCGGCTAGTCCCAGAGCTGCAACGAGATTTCGCCCATTATCGCACACCACCAGGGCGGGCTTGAGGCTCACCGGCAGCAACCACTCGTCCGTCTGTTGTTCTATACCCCACCACAACTCCTGTGCGGTGTGGGGCCTGTCCCCCAAACATATGAGTTTCAGAATGGCCTGCTGACGTTTACCCCAGGCTGGGCTGAAGTTGGTGGTGAAGGTGTGTGGCTGACTGGATGAGCAGGTGGAAGAAGAGGAGGAGGAAGCTGAGTAGGAGGAGGAGGAGACAGGAGGCAAAGAATGTTGCCCTGCGATCCTTGGCGGCGGAAGGACATGCGCCAAACAGCTCTCCGCCTGGGGCCCAGCCGCCACTACATTTACCCAGTGTGCAGTTAGGGAGATATACCGTCCCTGGCCGTGCTTACTGGTCCACGTATCTGTGGTTAGGTGGACCTTGCCACAGATGGCGTTGCGCAGTGCACACTTGATTTTATCGGACACTTGTTTGTGCAGGGAAGGCACGGCTCTCTTGGAGAAGTAGTGGCGGTTGGGAACAACATACTGTGGGACAGCAAGCGACATGAGCTGTTTGAAGCTGTGTGTGTCCACCAGCCTAAATGACAGCATTTCATAGGCCAGTAGTTTAGAAATGCTGGCATTCAGGGCCAGGGATCGAGGGTGGCTAGGTGGGAATTTACGCTTTCTCTCAAATGTTTGTGAGATGGAGAGCTGAACGCTGCCGTGTGACATGGTTGAGATGCTTGGTGACGCAGGTGGTGGTGTTGGTGGTACATCCCATGTTTGCTGGGCGGCAGGTGCCAACGTTCCTCCAGAGGCAGAGGAAGAGGCTGAGGCGGCGGCAGCAGCAGAAGAGGCCGAGGCGGCGGCAGCAGCAGAAGAGGCCGAGGCGGCAGCAGCAGAAGAGGTAGCAGGGGGAGCCTGAGTGACTTCCTTGTTTTGTAAGGTGTTTACTCCACTGCAGTTCATGCTTTGCATGCAGGTGCCTGGTCATGCAGGTTGTGCTAAGGTTCAGAACGTTAATGCCTCGCTTCAGGCTCTGATGGCACAGCGTGCAAACCACTCGGGTCTTGTCGTCAGCACATTGTTTGAAGAAGTGCCATGCCAGGGAACTCCTTGAAGCTGCCTTTGGGGTGCTCGGTCCCAGATGGCGGCGGTCAGTAGCAGGCGGAGTCTCTTGGCGGAGGGTGTTCTGATTTTGCCCACTGCTCCCTCTTTTGCTACGCTGTTGGCTCGGTCTCACCACTGCCTCTTCCTCCGAACTGTGAAAGTCAGTGGCACGACCTTCATTCCATGTGGGGTCTAGGACCTCATCGTCCCCTGCATCGTCTTCCACCCAGTCTTGATCCCTGACCTCCTGTTCAGTCTGCACACTGCAGAAAGACGCAGCAGTTGGCACCTGTGTTTCGTCATCATCAGAGACGTGCTGAGGTGGTATTCCCATGTCCTCATCATCATGAAAAATAAGTGGTTGTGCTTTAGTGCATTCTATCTCTTCCACCCCTGGGGAAGGGCTAGGTGGATGCCCTTGGGAAACCCTGGCAGCAGAGTCTTCAAACAGCATAAGAGACTGCTGCATAACTTGAGGCTCAGACAGTTTCCCTGATATGCATGGGGGTGATGTGACAGACCGATGGGCTTGGTTTTCATGCGCCATCTGTGTGCTTTCTGCAGAAGACTGGGTGGGAGATAATTTGAACGTGCTGGATCCACTGTCGGCCACCCAATTGACTAATGCCTGTACCTGCTCAGGCCTTACCATCCTTAGAACGGCATTGGGCCCCACCAAATATCGCTGTAAATTCTGCTGGCTACTGGGACCTGAGGTAGTTGTTTCACTAGGACCTGTGGCTGTGGCAGAACGGCCACGTCCTCTCCCAGCACCAGAGGGTCCACTAAAACCACCACGACCATGTCCACGTCCGCGTCCCTTATTAGATGTTTTCCTCATTGTTCCCGTTCACCACAATTTTGAGAATGGCAAATTTGGGAATAGTTTTTCAACCCAGAACAAAAAGTCTGCTTTTACGGTCACTACAAATAACTTGACCAGCTAAAACAGTACAGATTTGGTTGAATAGAAATGTCAGGCCTGTTTTTTTTTGCGCTGTGTGACAGGTATAGGTTTAATCACAGAATCAGACTTCTATCTGCACGGGAGCGTGTGTCTTAGGTTTTTCTGAATGACACTATCAGTACCTTCAATGTAAGATATCCTTTTTGGGATAGATTTCAAGTTGGCCTCAAATACCAGAAACTAGTTATTTTGAGAATGGCAAATTTGGGAATAGTTTTTCAACCCAGAAAAAAAAATGTGCTTTTACGGTCACTAGAAATAACTTGACCAGCTAAAACAGTACAGATTTGGTTGAATAGAAATGTGAGGCCTGTTTTTTTTTGCGCTGTGTGACAGGTATAGGTTTAATCACAGAATCAGACTTCTATCTGCACGGTAGCGTGTGTCTTAGGTTTTTCTGAATGACACTATCAGCACCTTCAATGTAAGATATCCTTTTTGGGATAGATTTCAAGTAGGCCTCATATACCAGAAACTAGTTATTTTGAGAATGGCAAATTTGGGAATAGTTTTTCAACCCAGAACAAAAAGTGTGCTTTTACGGTCACTACAAATAACTTGACCAGCTAAAACAGTACAGATTTGGTTGAATAGAAATGTCAGGTCTATTTTTTAGGCGCTGAGTGACAGGCTCAACTTGCCCATGATGTAGTATATGGCCAAAAAATAACCACACTGTTGATGGTTAAATGCACTTCGGTGACACAGGCTCAGCCTGCAGCTGATGTAGTATATGGCCAAAAAATAACCAGACTGTTGATGGTTAAATGCACTTCGGTGACACAGGCTCAGCCTGCAGCTGATGTAGGATATAGCACAAAATAACCACACTATTGATGGTTAAATACACTTGGTGATAGCTTGTGCTGGCGCACCACAAGTCACAAAATGGCCTCCGATCACCCCAGAAAAAAAGTGATCTAAAAACGCTCTGGGCAGCCTCAAAAAAGTGAGCAAGTCAATATTAGCACTTCAATGATCCACAGCTGCAGATCGATCACAGAATGAAGTCTTTTGGAGGAGTTAATCTGCCTAATCTCGCCCTAACGTCGCAGCTGCAACCTCTCCCTATGCTTCAATCAGCAGAGTGACGTGCAGCGCAACGTGACCCAAGCTTATATAGAGGCTGGGTCACATGCTGCACTGGCCAATCACAGCCATGCCAATAGTAGGCAAGGCTGTGATGGCCTCTTGGGGCAAGTAGTATGACGCTTGTTGATTGGCTGCTTTGCAGCCTTTTAAAAAGCGCCAAGAAAGCGCTGAACACCGAACCCGAACACAGACTTTTACGAAAATGTTCGGGTTCGGGTCCGTGTCACGGACACCCCAAAATTCGGTACGAACCCGAACTATACAGTTCGGGTTCGCTCATTCCTATCTAAAATGTTTTTGGGGCTGGCAGAAGTACGGTAGCAGCAGAAGAAGAGGGGGTGGTAGCAGCAGTTGCAGTAACCGGCTATAGCTGCCAGTGTTTTCTAGCGTTTTCGTGTTTTGACCAGCAACCCAGCTGTCCTTTAATGGTGGACTCTGTCTTCAACATCATCTCAAGTGACATCAGACACCCCCATCCAGGAGTTGGTGGGTTCCTCTAACACCACGCTTAGTTGGCATGGCCCCGGAACAAGCTCTGTACCCGCCCTTCCCCTGTCCTGAACCTGCCTCTTTCATTTTCTGTTTCTTCTGCTCGGGAAGTATTGTATTTTGTCAGCTCGGCTCTCATTTCCAATGAATAACAGCTTGTTGAGAACAGTCAATAGCTAATGCCCAGCCAAGACACTGAGGAGAGATCCGCTGCTTCCTCCAGTAAGTGGGCAAGTAGCGACAATGAGAGTCGCATGGAAGCTGGTGTTGCGAGCAGTCAGGCATGTAGCACTGAGACTGGTGAGGGTGATATCAGTGATGTGCAGACAGTAGTGGATGATGAAGTAGCCAATCACATGTCAGAGCCAGGTGAAGAGGGGGCTTTATCATCATCATCAGGGGATGAGGGTGGCAGCTTGTGAGTGAGGAAGCGGCTGAGCCAGCAGAGTTCTAGCGTGGCCGTGTGAGGGGTAGACCTTCTGCTACTCAGGAGCCTACCTGTCCAGAAAGAACTAGTGGTGTACAGGTTCATGGAGGCAGCAGGCAGTAAGCATGGAGTTGTGGGGAGAAAATGCCATACTCGGTGGTGTGGGAATTTTCCATCAAGCCGCTGGAGTATGTCAGTGTAACGGATCTCCTGGCACCCCGACCGGGTACCTCAGTCGATGGATGCTCCTAGCACTTCCCGAGGACTCCAAGCACTCCACTTGACACCATAACCGCCACAGACCCCATGAACCGCCGAAGCTTGGTTGAGGTCTCGCCGTCTCCTACCCACCCTGGACCTACCACAAGGCTCCAGGCATCAGTGGGTGAACCTCTCCTATATCCAGAGAGCAGGAACAGCTCTTACAAGATCTAGTAGTTATAGCCAGGGGAGTATAGCAAATCTTCAGCGTATAGAAATCCCCAGTGTCGATCAGTTACCCAAGCACCAGCCTCAACATGATGAAGGGTAAAACAGGAATTCTTTATTGAACACACAGCATTGACTTATACAGTATACACATTTTCCAACAAGGTTACCACCCCCGTGGACCTGGTTTGGAACTGAGGACATGACATAGCAGCCAATCCTGTACAGTTTAAACACAAAAACTAACCCTATTCAACAAACACAATGGCATTGTCTTCGACGCAATTAACAAACACACTGGCATTGTCTTTGACACAATCAACAATGAGCATGCAAACAGACATCTTCACCCCCTCCATAATGAATGAATGGGAAGAGGAGACACATGTGATGGGATTATCTCCTGAGTGCATCATATGGTGATCTACTCATCTACGAGTCGGCTGCCATTAAAATTAACCATCTTAAACCCATTACCAACACAATCAGTGGGAGTCTCAGTGCAGATAACCCTTTTTGTGTCGCTGAATCCACACCACGCCCCTCCAACGGGTCATAGGAAATATGTGGCATATAAATTACACACATAAATCAGGGTTCATAGCTCCTTGTAACCCCAAAAGGTCTCAGGGGGTCTCCACAGTTCTTGGTCCATAGTCTGCAGGAAGGAGGCTGGCCCTCAGGCTTCTCTAGCAGCCCCAGTGACAGTTCAGTCAGTCACAGTCAGCATGGCCATTTGTAGAATCTGTGGGCAGGGGAAGCAAGGCCAGGTGCCAATGTTGGTATCACGGCCCTGTGTCAACACATGCAGTGACACCATAAAGTTGAAAACCGTGTCACTAATATAGTGGTACAGCGTGGCCTGCACCCCTCCTCCAGCAGTCAAGGCTCCACCACCTCAGCAGATGGGAGCTGTGTTTCCTTTCCATCATCTACTGGTCCTGATGCTCCTGTTCCTCCTCCTCCTCCTCCTCCTTGTCACTCATTTCATCAGCAATTGATCACCGAGGCGATTGCAAAAAAAAAACAAAAAACAGTATGCATGCACTCATTCAATGGCGCAGAAGCTGAACGTGCTATTGGCCAAGTTGCTGGTACTACAGTCCCTCCCTTTCCATGTGGTGGACTTTGCACCTTTCAGAGAATTGATGTCTTGTGTTGAGCCAGGGCAGAGAGTCCCAAACCATCATTACTTCTCCAAAAAGGCTGTACCAGCCCTGCATATGCAATGAGCAGGACACTGGGTCAGTGGGAATGCTATGCAGTGGTTCAGTATATATGTGTATAAGTTCGTGACACCAGTTGCAGCTTGCACAGGTACTGTAGCAGGGCCCTTTAAGATGTCATAAGCTCACGTACCAGGTGAGGAATGCCAGAGGGGGATAATGTCTCTGTATAGCAGATATGGTAGTGTCAACGGTGTCTCCTACCTGTGGTACGGCTGGACTCCTGTATCCTGGCTCACATGCAACAAATTGAGTGCTGTTAATAGGAGTAATTGAGGAATGATGGGATTCCACACAGATAATAGGGTCCAACTTGTCTTTACTTCGTGATATGCAGCTTTGATCCATACAGTGTACAGAAATAGTCTAGGGTCCCAGCAGGTTTTGGCAATATGTGGCAGGAATTTATATGTATTCTGCATCTGATCATATGCCTAGAGAAACTGGCAGGTATCTATCTTCTGCTCTGTCTTTAGTCTGCTTAATTTGGGCCTGACTAGCTGAAGAGGTACTTATCTTCTCTGTCTTAGGATCTTTACTTACAGGACTGCTCGCAGGGTATGGTGGTGGCTTCCTGGAGATCTGATAGTTCTGTGAAGGGCTGCTTGTTCTGTCCACCAGCTGAGGTAAGGGACTCAGGCTGGGAAGGTTGATCTTGGGCCTCAGCAGAGGCTTGGATCCTTGGTTGGGGTCCCTGTTTCTGGGAGCTCCTACTAACACAGCCTACCCCAGCAGGGGGTGGCTGGTACACTGCCTAGAACTTTCTTTTGTGAGAGAAGGATTTATTATTTTATCCATATATAATTGGAATATTCTGTAGTACACATTTTTGTCCACTAGATGGCCGCAAACCATATGTATGAGAAGGTCAATAATGGAGGGGGAAGAGGGGATTACATTGCAGTCTTCAAATACACCTATAGACTCAGTGAAACCACTCCTATCAGGTTAAGGAGCCAATAGTCTCTTCTTAAGGAACACCCCTTTTGTGATGTCATGTCTGCTATTTAAGTGAATGTACTGTGAATAAAAGCTCGCCTGCCTCTTCCACCAGGGCTCAAGGAAGATGAGAAGATGCTTTCATGAAACCACCTAGCGTGTCTGGTCTCATTATAAAGCTGTATGGCATGCACATACTTATTCTTCTAATTGATTTGGCACCACACAAAGAAGAAGGAGAAGCGCATGAATTGCGCTAACAAAATGGCGCCGAGCGTGAGGCAGATAGCTTGCGTAACTTCCGATTCAAACGCCACGAGAGCGACTTAAACTGAACCATCAGACGAGATCACATGCCGGCAAGGTAAGAAAGCTTTATTTCTTACAAATCTCCTCTGTAACTTCCGCTTTTGTGGGTTCTCAAGAGTTGAATTGGTGTTATCGCGATAAAAGGGTTCAAGTTATAGCTGATCTGTCCGTTAGAAAGAACCTGTTGAAATATTCCTTCTTTGTGTGGTAGAACATGCTGAAACTAAACGGAAGTTGTTAGACAGCTGAGCCGGATATCCTGTGACGTAGAATTAGTTCCCAGCCAAGGTTCTGACGAGAATTTTGGGAAAAGGGTTAATACCAATTGTCATAGGCAATTGGAAGTTATTAAGATTTTGTATCCCGGTGAATTGACGAGGGGTCTTCACTTTGAGAGATTGTGGGTTCAATACTATTATTTCATTTGAAATATAGGCTGGCTCACAGTATTTTTGCATTAAAATTTTTATTAATACACTAAATTAAATGACTTGTACCATCATACAACATACATACATGCATACATGTGTAAATATAGGTATATAAGTGCGGAGCTCACGCACAATCCTATATATTTGGAGTACTCCTAATAGGACCAAATGGCTAGAGTGAGGCTGCAAGAGATATTCAAATGAACCGCTTGTATGTCCAGGACATGGATGGCAAATTGCCAGGTGATTGAAACAAAAGTTCAAACAAAGATTACAAAATGTCCTTGCTGTATTCTCATCAAGAGAGGTTCTGCATTCACATAACCTGTAACAGATCTTAGCCGCAACTGTTAGGCAGTGCTCCACTTACTTTTTCGCTTGCGGAGCAAGATTTCAGACAAGCTCACTCAGCGTCTCACGTTTCCAGCCAGGTAATGAATCGCTGGGTTAGTGACGCAGGCGTCTGAAGCCGTCAGGCCAACGGAAGCTGGTTGAGCTGAGCTGAGCTGGTGATTGCCTTAGCCTGTCAGGCCGGCAGCAGTAGATGTAACAAGGTTTTACCTTGATTTGCGGCAATTATGACACAGGTGTAGTCCACTTTTTGAGTAGTTAGTGAATGCAAACCTTTAAAGCGGTATGGGACGTCTTCGGATACTTTAAAAATCCTCAAAGAACTGGAAATTGAAGCAAAGTCCTCCTCTTGCAAAAAACCGCACCGACAGCCTTGGTCTCTATACACACTAGACGCGTTTCGGGAACAAGTTCCTTCCTCAGTAGATAATCATAGAATGCTGAATGTAGATACAAGTCATGACTTTAAATACCCTTTTTCAGGTTAATACAAAATGTGGGTCGGATTGTGGACTGGGCTAATTACACAGCCTCAATCCACACCTATACAATATAAGCAGTGATTGCTCACAGTTTCATTGCAACCTATAACTTCCTATCACACTATGTATATATATGCGCACAGTATATACTAAAAATATATAAACATAACCAAGAATAAATTATAACATATGCTGAATAGACTAAGTTGTAGTATTGAAAAGATTTAATAACAGATGCGGATCGAACTGCAAACTCAATTCATATCACAGTTCCTATTTCCACCATATATAAATGATCTGTAATCAATACTTTACAGCATATGTTTATAAATATTCAAAGTATGAACAATAACATAAAAAATACTGTTTATAACAATAAAATAAATAAAATAAAAAATATAAATTTTTTTTTTTATTTTATTTTTTAAAAATTAAAAAAAAAAAAAAAAATTTCTTTACAAATTTTTTTCCTTGAAATAGATAACCCATGCTAAAGATGTCTAGATTGAGATATTTTTGTGGCTTTGGGAGAGAAGGGAAGGGATGCAGGAGGAGTCAGTGCGGTGATTAACAACCTGGCACCGACTCCCCATGTAAACCAACCCGTCTCCCCTAGAGAAACCCAAAAATCTAAATTTCCGAGTTGAGGCCCTGAGGCATCAGGGACCCAAACTCAAATATTTTCTTGGACTCTTGTCTAGACATTTTGGCCACAAAATCTCCTCCTCTCCAATCTTTTTTAACCGATTGGATAGCTGTGTATCTCATATTACTTGGATCACCTGCATGGTAAAGTTTAAAATGTTTGGATAAAGGATGCGTTTCAGATTGTTTTTTGATGTTATTTATATGTTCAGATATTCTAGTCTTAAATGTCCTTTTTGTACGGCCAATGTACTGTTTTGGGCATGGGCACTGAATAATATAAATTACTGCCTTACTATTGCATGACAATATTTCTTTGATTTCCTATTTAAAATTATTGGACGTTGACATTATCTGTTGTGTGTTTCTATTAAAATGTGTCTGTCTACAATTGAGACAGCAACCACATCTGTAGAAACCTTTTAAATTAGCCCATGGGGTTATCAATGATTTTGTCTGGTGTTTTCTTATAGTAGGAGCTACTTGAAGTCCCAAATTAAAGGCCCGAGTATACACTATTGGCGGATGTGCTGGAAGTATAGGGCCCAGAACCTTATCGTTTTTCAATAGGTGCCAATGGTTATGGACAATACTGCTCACCATCTTATGATCTTTATTATATGGTAGAATTATTTTAGCTGTAGTGTCTTGTTCTTGTAAAGTAGTCGGTACTTCTTTGGGCTTAAAAAATGAGGCTCTGTCTAATTGTCTTACCCTTTGGATTGAATTCTCCAAAAGTTTATTGGGGTACTCTTTTGCTAAGAATTGAGCTTTCATATTTAGTGCCTCTGCCTCAAATTGTTCATCTGCCGTACAATTTCTTCGTAAGCGCCTAAATTGGCTAAAAGGGACGTTTAAGAGCCACCTCGGAAGATGGCAACTTGTATTCAAAATGAAACTGTTTTTAGCTACATCTTTTTGATATGTGCTACAGGCAAAAGTTTCCTTTTTCTTTTCAATGTGTAGATCCAAAAAATCCACTGAACATGGGTCAATATTGGCTGTGAATTTCAAATTAAACTTGTTGGTGTTGATGTTGTCTATGAACTCCAACAATGATATATGGGATCCCTTCCAAATTAACAGGATGTCATCTATATAGCGCCGCCATAGGACCAGGTCCGCTCCAAGCTTTGGGGTAATGGTGTCTTGTTCCCAAGCTGCCATAAATAAATTGGCATAGCTCGGAGCGAACCTGGTACCCATGGCGGTGCCCGTAGTCTGTAGATAATAATTGGACCCAAATTGGAAATAATTATGATTAAGCACAAAATTGATGCCATCTAGTATAAATTGGAGTTGTTCAATTGCAAGGTTCCCCTTTTGAGACAGGATTTTGGACACTGCCTGTATACCCTGATTGTGATGGATGCTTGTATACAGAGAACTTACGTCCAATGTAGCAAGCATCCAGTCTGGGTGACAGTACATATTCTCCAACAGTGTCACTACTGTAGAGGTATCCCCAAGATACGAAGGAGTGTCTCTGACATAGGGTTGCAAAAACCTGTCCAGATATTGAGACAGGTTTGATGTTAGAGATCCTATGCCAGAGACAATTGGCCTTCCAGGAGGGTTGACCGAATCCTTATGTATCTTGGGGATACAATAAAAGATGGGTAATCTTTTCTGTGTACCCAAAATAAAATTACATTCAGTTTCATTTAAAATTCCTGTTTCTTTGGCTTGTTTGCACAACAGTGTTAATTGTTTGCAATATGTCATTAAGGGGTCCTCTTGCAATTGAATATAAGTTGTAATATCAGACAACTGCCTTGAATACTCTTTATTGTATTTTTCAGTGTCCAAGATCACAATCGCCCCTCCCTTGTCTGCTGGGCGTATTGTGATCTCTAGATCTTCCTGTAATTGCTTTATTGCCTGAATTTCTTGTTGGGAAAGGTTTCTATTTCCTTTTTGTTTTGGATTCAATTTTCTTATGTCTGCCTCAACAGCTCCTCTAAATGTAACCAGTTCCTTACTTAGTTCTTGTTTGGGATACATTCTAGATTTTAACCTTACATCAACATGTTGATATTTGGTGGACACTATTTCAGATTGGTAAAAATTGTTTTTCATAAAATATTTTATGGCAAGCGAAAAAGTAAGTGGAGCACTGCCTAAACGTTGCGGCTAAGATCTGTTACAGGTTATGTGAATGCAGAACCTCTCTTGATGAGAATACAGCAAGGACATTTTGTAATCTTTGTTTGAACTTTTGTTTCAATCACCTGGCAATTTGCCATCCATGTCCTGGACATACAAGCGGTTCATTTGAATATCTCTTGCAGCCTCACTCTAGCCATTTGGTCCTATTAGGAGTACTCCAAATATATAGGATTGTGCGTGAGCTCCGCACTTATATACCTATATTTACACATGTATGCATGTATGTATGTTGTATGATGGTACAAGTCATTTAATTTAGTGTATTAATAAAAATTTTAATGCAAAAATACTGTGAGCCAGCCTATATTTCTATTGATTTGATCTCTTTTTTCAGCTGGTAACTGAAAGGCTGAGCTCCAGTAGTTTGCTGGTGGAGCCTTTTCTTATTTGATAATAGTATTATTTCATTTGAGCTGTGTGCAACTGCACTTAAGTTTGTGGGTTTGGTGGCGATTACTTATAGTAATCGGATTCGGTTTGAGCTTTGTGCAACTACGCTTAAGTTTGCAGGTTTTATAAGTAGCAATTGTTAGAGCTTTGTGCAACTACAATAATGGGAAATTCTAATGTTGCAGGACAGAGTGAAAAGAGATATTAACAGCGGCTCAGTTGATGCTAGAAAAGAAAGGAAAAGTTTCAGTTAGAAATAAAAGTTGAAAGCATTCTGTCATACTAAGTAGCAGCGATTTCCGGTATTATCCGTAAATATGCAGTTTTGTGTAAAAGTTCCCCCTAGATGTTGCAAATGCAGTAGGAGATAGATTAAATTAAAGTTTGTGGAAAAGTGTATATGGAAAGTTGAAAGTAATTGAGGAGAATGGACAATACTGCTATAGTAAAATGGAGGATTTGGGTGTGGTAAGGGAACAAAGAGAGTTGGCCATGCAGCATTACCTTCCCCCCACCACATGTGTTGTAACTAAGTAATCCTAGGTCTTGTGGTCCATCAAAGAAGAATACTATTGCTTTTTCTGTCAGCCCCTCCTCTACACCAGGTGCTGGAATGTGCTAATCAGCACCACCCACTGTGCCTTCTGCTCTCTCTAGCCCTTCCCCACCCCCCATAAACTCTTTCCTTAGGCCTTATGGGGGATGAGTGTGTGTGCAAGTAACATGTTGTGTGTTTGTGGATCTCAAAGACTTTACACAATCCTATCATAGTTCCAACACTGGATTATATCCAGTGATGTCTGAAAATAACCCTTCCCAATTGTATGTCCCATCAGTTAAAAAGGTACCTGCAGTAATTGCCCCTATGATGACTACTAGAAATATTCCCATGATGCTAGTTGGAAGTGTCCTATCAATCTAAGGATGCACCCATTCTAAGTCCTTATTCAGGTATGAGTGAAAGTGTAGGGATATCTGCATCATTATATGATGTATGACATATACTATACCCAGTAGTAACATCAATTTTGCCATGATGAATAGAATTCCCAATTCAGAGGACTTACTTATGCTGCTTTATAGAAAATTAGTTAAAATATGGAGAGTTTTCTCATATTATTTATGAGATTTGGAAAATTGAGTCCAATGTAGAGCTGGGGATTTAATGCATAGTGAAGATCAGTGAGTCTGTAAGGAAGTGTTTAGGTCATCAGTCAGTCACATTGTCATCAGGACAGAGAGTGTGGAGAAAGTTTTCACTAGACTCCAGGAAAGTTGGGTGGATTTGGATTTTTGAGCTTACTTTATCTATGCATGAGAAAATCCTAAGTGCTGCCTTTGTGTATCATCTTGAGAATCATCTAGAAAGGTCTAGTGTTGGCTAGGCTTGAGAGAAGTTAATTTTGTCCCTATTTTGTCATATTGTTAAAGTTAAATCAAACAAAGACCTAAGGCGGAGGTGGCTGCCTATCAGTCCTCCCCACAAGGGGGGGGGAGGAAGACTTTGTATGACTTGCCCACTTCCTCGCCTGTGGGAGGAAGACAAATGTTCAGCTTCTTCAAATGAAACACCCATAGGAAATTAACAACCCAGAATCAAATACTGGATACCTATTATTTATATAATCCTTGGGATCTAATTCCATTGCCTCATAGCAAACATGTTCCATGATCTCTCATGGCTAAGGATAGTATCACATGTGTAGGAGCATCTAGTAATGCAATTCCTACTCCTCTCACCAATTAATCACCGTCTTAAGGGTATGCAAAATTAGATCTGATTACTCTGCTGCATCTGGAAGGGGGGAGGCTGGGAGTAGTAAATACAAATACTTTTTCCCACCTCTGTAAATAAAAATAAAAAGTGCTTTCTGGGAGTAGTAAATAAAAATATAAAAATTCAAATTTAATGTCTCCATCCAATTAATAACCACATTTTTGAATTTCTGGTAGATCATTTCAGGTTCCTGGAAGATGGATCATTTCGGACAGGATATGCTGTTTCTACTTAATCTGATGTTGTCAAGAAAGAACCACTCCCTCCAGCAATGGTAGTGCAGGAGAAAGAGCTGAAGACACTCGCTGAGGTTTGTAAGATGGCTGAGGGTAAGACTACTAACATCCAGGTATGCCTTCGGTATCACTCATTATTATGGTCTAATCTAGTGAAGCAGAGATTTTGTTGGATCCATGGCTAAGCCCATCAATAATGAATGCTGAGTGTATGAAAGATGTTTGATGCCCTGATGCTGCCTGAGGAGGTAGAGGTTACATTATTACCTGAAGTCTACCCTAAGTGGAAATCTGTGTGATATAGGATGGCTTAAGGCCAGTGGACTTCCAAAAAGTTTGCCTTTTTCAGATACAGGTTACAGAGGCTGAAAGTAAACATCAAAGGATAAAGGTAGAAGTGATAATAGGACTCTGGAGGGTTGGTAATAAACTCTTCCTTCAGAGGGCACTCTACCTAAAGAGGATGGATTTAGAACATGGGCAAATCGAGAGAGAGAAGGTGTGATTGGGTTCTGTGGTGGATGACTCCTGGGTTCAACAATGCTGCCACTAGGTGAATGCTGTAATAATGATGGGAGAACTATGGGAGTTCCAGGAAGGCATATGCCAAGGTCATCTTACCCATTTCAGAGACTGCGGATTGACTACATTCAGAACAAAGGTGGAACAGTGTGAATATGTCTGTGTATATTGATCTCTTTCCAGGATATTCGGAGATTTGGCCTGTAGCGAAGGCTACAGCTAAAAGATACTGACTGAGGTGAGAGTACCTATCCCTGGGGTTTTTCTTCCTCCGATATACATCTAACCGGAAGATAGGCCTAAGGCCTTATGAAGTACTCTTTGGGAATGCTCCTGGATTAGGTGTCTATTTCTCCAATAGTTCCAGATGCAGCATAGTAGTTTTCCAAAATGATGTTGTCTGTTGCACAATTTATTGTCTAATGTGTATTTCCAAGTTTTAGTTGTTTCCTAGAATCCAGACTGTATAGAAGCGATTCATTCTTCACAATCAGGAGATTGGATAGTGGTGAAACAAGAGACGTGCGGAAAGTCCTAGAGCTACGGTTTGAAGACCTACATCAAGTCCTGATACCCGCCGCCACTGCTGTCGAATTGCAAGGAGAAACTGATCGTATTGCAATCAAGTGCCAGGACTATAAGAGCCATAATGTTGTTTCATGCCTTATTGTTTGTTCCATATTGTACAAAGGGGAAATCACAGTCAAATCAAATTCCAACGGTGTTATATTATCAAGATGAGTCAGGAACAACTAAGCTGACTTTTGCAGTATAGTGGACTGTAAGACAGATGACAGATAGGACACTTGGTTTTGGTCTGATAAGTACATCTGTGTGACGGGGACTGACCCAGTCTATGGTAATTGTATTTAAATAAGACCATACCAACTGTGGATATTGGAGATTAACCGAATGGAGTACTTGTCTAAAGTGTTAGAAATATAAACTAGTGGAAACTACCTCTCGAGTCAGAAAAGCTGAAGGTTTGTTGCAAAAAATGACTATCCTGAAGGGAACCCCACCAAACAGTTGTAAACATGATGAGTGTAATCCTCTGTTCCTGTCCATTAGAAATCCTATCCAACAGGATTCGGGGATATATGTGTTAGGAGCATGTGTAAGTGACCAAGATCCCCTAGGCAAATTTAGAATGTTGGTAAGAGAGAAACCTCAAAGTTCAGTAGCATCTGTGGCTCCTACATCCTTACCTATAGTTGGCATTAAATATTTGGCCAAATTTAAAATATATAATGACAAACTGACCTTAGAGACAGGATTTATACAGGAAAGCCCTTTGGTGTTTTCCCTCCAGTATATAGTTCTTACTTAATTCAGCTGAAGAAGACAAGTAGTGACTCTAACGTTTACTCTGACAGTTGGTTTATCAACCAAAATGATCAAAACGCAGATATCTGGTGATTGTGTGGAGATTTGAAACTCCGACCCAGGATGCAGGTGGAATGAAGTGGTCAATGTACCCTGATCAAGTCCTGATCGGGTACTGATGCCATTTGTTCTATTCTCACCTCCTGAGTGGGATCAAATCAGAAAACAATGTCCGGTCACGACTAAGGAGGTCACTGCCTACATCCTATGACTCATGTTTATACATGGATGCCATAGGAGTCTGTAGTAGAGTTTCTGATTAATTTAAAGCAAAAAGTCAGATAGTTGCAGGATTCGAGTCATTAATTCCCATGATTAGTAGTATATAGTAAAAATAAAAAAAATAAAATTTTTTTTTTTTTTGATTGGATTAACATATCTATTGTCATCAACAGAGATTTGTGAATTATATCTGTGATGCTGTGCAGAGAATGGTGGAACAACTGAGCTCTTTTCCAGTGATGACTCTACAGAACCGACTGGTCCTTGACAGCAGAAAAAGGAGGGGTCTACAGGAACGGCTGCATCTACATCCCGGACAACACTGCCCCTGATGGAAGGATCACCAAGGATCTGAAGAAACTGATGGAAGGATCACCAAGGATCTGAAGAAACTGATGGAAGGATCACCAAGGATCTGAAGAAACTGATGAACTTTATCAAATGAACTGATGGGAAAAATTCTGAAATTAATATCATGGCCAGAATAATGTTTTGGGAACTGGTTCAGCGACTACAATGTTATTAGAATTTGGTTTTAACAGGCTGTCTTATAGTTCTACATTTTAGGAAAATTGTTTTTGAAAATGTATAATACATCCATGCTCACACTATGTATATGTGCTGTGCCCCTGTCAAAGACAAAGATTATTCCATCCTGAAGTAAATAAAACCTTGTTGATGGTTGCGGGGTAAATAGGACAAGGTGAAGGCAAACCCGAAAGGGAGTTGAGGGGACCTGGTGAAGCAATAAGGAAAGTCCAGCTCTTCGCTGTTTAGGGCGTTGGGAGAGTACCTCACTTTGCCTGTTCACCTCTGGTCTATTTCCCGCAAAAGGAGGGATTTGTGAGAGAAGGATTTATTATTTTATCCATATATAATTGGAATATTCTGTAGTACACATTTTTGTCCACTAGATGGCAAACCATATGTATGAGAAGGTCAATAATGGAGGGGGAAGAGGGGAATAAATTACAGTCTTCAAATACACCTATAGACTCAGTGAAACCACTCCTATCAGGTTAAGGAGCCAATAGTCTCTTCTTAAGGAACACCCCTTTTGTGATGTCATGTCTGCTATTTAAGTGAATGTACTGTGAATAAAAGCTCGCCTGCCTCTTCCACCAGGGCTCAAGGAAGATGAGAAGATGCTTTCATGAAACCACCTAGCGTGTCTGGTCTCATTATAAAGCTGTATGGCATGCACATACTTATTCTTCTAATTGATTTGGCACCACACAAAGAAGAAGGAAAAGCGCATGAATTGCGCTAACACTTTCCTCCCCCTGAAGTATGATGTGGGAACATTCCACTCCTCCTCAGAAAGGGGGGAAGCTAGCCTGGAATGGTCTATTCCAGCCTAGATCTATTAACTAGCTATGGTCTGCTTACATATTGCTGCCACCTGCTGGTGTACATTGAGAATTACAGCAAATATATAAAAACAGGCATAGAAATACATACATTGGTAATGCACGGGTAGATGACATCAGATGGAAATACACTTGTACACCTAACATCATGAAGCAGGGTGAAAGAGTTTTAGTGACATACTCTGGGATGTTACACATACATATGTTGAACAGAAGGTGGACCAGTCCTTGAGCCGGTTGGTGTCTGCTAAAGTTCACGGAAGCGTCTACGTGTAGAGCAGTAACTGCGGTCAAGGGCAATATATGTCCTTTATGGCCCACTGGGTAAAAGTGGTTTCTGCCCAGTCACCCCAGCAACTTGGTCAGGTGACGGCACTGCCGCCTCTGCATTCTTAAGCTATGAGTCCTGCACCAATGTCATCCTGCCTCATCATCCTCAACCTTGTTTTCAGGCTTCACTGCAGGCACAATTCGGAGTGCTCCCCCAGCATACCACTTAGGCAGAACACTGTGGTGTCACGCTGTTCTGCACCTGGTTTGCCTGGGTGAACCGAGTCACACTGGGGAGGAACTGCTCCAAGTCCTTCAAGAGGAAATCGAATCCTGGCTCTCCCCTCACCAACTGATAATCGGAACCATGGTCACCAAGAACAGAAAGAACATCCTGTCAGCACTGTGTCAAGGAGGGCTGACCCATGCGCCCTGCATGGTGCACATCTTTAATCTGGTTGTAAAGCAGTTCCTGAAGTCTTTTACCCAACTGCAAGACATCCTGAAAATGGCCAGAAAACTGTGAATGCCCTTCAGCCACTATTACTCTGCAAAACCCCCCCTCCTTGAGCTGCAAAGGCAGAATAGCGTTCCCCAACATCATCTGATATGCGATGTTTCCACCCATTGGAACTCCACCCTTCACATGTTGGACCGACTATATGAGCAGAGGAAGGTCGTAAATGATTTCTTGATGATGCAGGTGAAAGGAGCACTCCTCTGTGTAACTTTGACGTTAGCCAGCGGCAGCTCATGCGTGACATCTGCCGTTTTCTTAGGCCCTTTGAGAATGCCACTTTATTTTTCAGTCGCCAGGACTACGGGATGAACGACATCTTTCCACTCTTTCACTTCCTGGAGCAGATGCAGGTATATCTGGCTGACCAGGGGACAGCAGACATGGTGTCTACATCTCACAGCCACCTAAGCACTGATGGGGCTGAACTGGCAGAGTAGTAGGAGGAGGAGGACATTCACACACAAGCAATGTATACAGAAATGGGTGGTTTATCTGCATAAGTGACAGGAGAGGAGCAGGAGGAGCTAGACGGCGATGAGGAAGACCAGACAGATGACCCAGACATACCGTGGCAGTATGCCGTGGAGATAAAGGCAATAAAGGCAGGGATTCCCTCCGAGTCCCTTGTGCAAATAGCCAGATGCATGCTGAGTTGCTTGCCTAGTGACAGCCGTATTATCACCATACAGCAGAGGGAGGACTACAGGCCCTCCACCATGTTAGACCCTTGCTACCGCTCAAAAATGGGGCCCATTTTTCCACCCGCTGAGAGGAAAGATAAACTCATCTACTATCGAGACATCCTATGTAGTCAGTTGGCCGCTGCCTATGTGCACCATCTCCCATTGCAATGAGCAGGACACTGGGTCATTGGGGGCTGCTATGCAGTGGGTCAGATTTGGGTGTGAATAAGTTCGTGACGCCAGTTGCAGCTTGCACAGGTACTATAAAAGGGCACTTTAAGATGGTATAGCTCATGTACTAGGTGAGGAATGCCAGAGGGGGATATTGTCTCTGTATTGTGTCAACGGTGTCTCCTACCTTAGTACGGCTGGACTCCTGTATCCTGGCTCACATGCAACAAAATTGAGTGTTGTAAATAGGAGTAATGGAGGAATGATGGAATTCCACACAGAGAATAGGGTCCAACTTGTCTTTACTTGATGTTATAAGTGGCAGCTTTAGATTCATACAATCATACAGCAATAGTCTAGGGTCCCAGCAGGTGTTGGCAATATGTGGCAGGAATAATATCTACACTGCTCAAAAAAATAAAGGGAACACAAAAATAACACATCCTAGATCTGAATTAATTAAATATTTTTCTGAAATACTTTGTTCTTTACATAGTTGAATGTGCTGACAACAAAATCACACAAAAATAAAAAAAATGGAAATCAAATTTTTTAACCTATGGAGGTCTGGATTTGGAGTCACACTCAAAATTAAAGTGGAAAAACACACTACAGGCTGATCCAACTTTGATGTAATGTCCTTAAAACATGTCAAAATGAGGCTCAGTAGTGTGTGTGGCCTCCACGTGCCTGTATGACCTCCCTACAACGCCTGTGCATGCTCCTGATGATGTAGCGGTCGGTCTCCTGAGGGATCTCCTCCCAGACCTGGACTAAAGCATCTGCCAACTCCTGGACAGTCTGTGGTGCAACGTGACGTTGGTGGATAGAGCGAGACATGATGTCCCAGATGTGCTCAATTGGATTCAGGTCTGGGGAACGGACGGGCCAGTCCATAGCATCAATGCCTTCGTCTTGCAGGAACTGCTGAGACACTCCAGCCACATGAGGTCTAGCATTGTCTTGCATTAGGAGGAACCCAGGGCCAACCGCACCAGCATATGGTCTCACAAGGGGTCTGAGGATCTCATCTCGGTACCTAATGTTAGTCAGGCTACCTCTGGCGAGCACATGGAGGGCTGTGCGGCCCTCCAAAGAAATGCCACCCCCCATTACTGACCCAATGCCAAACCGGTCATGCTGGAGGATGTTGCAGGCAGCAGAACGTTCTCCACGGCGTCTCCAGACTCTGTCACATCTGTCACATGTGCTCAGTGTGAACCTGCTTTCATCTGTGAAGAGCACAGGGCGCCAGTGGCGAATTTGCCAATCTTGGTGTTCTCTGGCAAATGCCAAACGTCCTGCACGGTGTTGGGCTGTAAGCACAACCCCCACCTGTGGACGTCGGGCCCTCATATCACCCTCATGGAGTCTGTTTCTGACCGTTTGAGCAGGCACATGCACATTTGTGGCCTGCTGGAGGTCATTTTGCAGGGCTCTGGCAGTGCTCCTCCTGTTCCTCCTTGCACAAAGGCGGAGGTAGCGGTCCTGCTGCTGGGTTGTTGCCCTCCTACGGCCTCCTCCACGTCTCCTGATGTACTGGCCTGTCTCCTGGTAGCGCCTCCATGCTCTGGACACTACGCTGACAGACACAGCAAACCTTCTTGCCACAGCTCGCATTGATGTGCCATCCTAGATAAGCTGCACTACCTGAGCCACTTGTGTGGGTTGAAGACTCTGTCTCATGCTACCACTAGAGTGAAAGCACTGCCAGCATTCAAAAGTGACCAAAACATCAGCCAGGAAGCATAGGAATTGAGAAGTGGCCTGTGGTTACCACCTGCAGAACCACTCCTTTATTGGGGGTGTCTTGATAATTGCCTATAATTTCCACCTGTTGTCTATCCCATTTGCACAACAGCATGTGAAATTGATTGTCATTCAGTGTTGCTTCCTAAGTTGACAGTTTGATTTCACAGAAGTGTGATTGACTTGGAGTTACATTGTGTTGTTTAAGTGTTCCCTTTATTTTTTTTGAGCAGTGTATATACAGGGAGTGCAGAATTATTAGGCAAATGAGTATTTTGACCACATCATCCTCTTTATGCATGTTGTCTTACTCCAAGCTGTATAGGCTCGAAAGCCTACTACCAATTAAGCATATTAGGTGATGTGCATCTCTGTAATGAGAAGGGGTGTGGTCTAATGACATCAACACCCTATATTAGGTGTGCATAATTATCAGGCAACTTCCTTTCCTTTGGCAAAATGGGTCAAAAGAAGGACTTGACAAGCTCAGAAAAGTCAAAGATAGTGAGATATCTTGCAGAGGGATGCAGCACTCTTAAAATTGCAAAGCTTCTGAAGCGTGATCATCGAACAATCAAGCGTTTCATTCAAAATAGTCAACAGGGTCGCAAGAAGCGTGTGGAAAAACCAAGGCGCAAAATAACTGCCCATGAACTGAGAAAAGTCAAGCGTGCAGCTGCCAAGATGCCACTTGCCACCAGTTTGCCCATATTTCAGAGCTGCAACATCACTGGAGTGCCCAAAAGCACAAGGTGTGCAATACTCAGAGACATGGCCAAGGTAAGAAAGGCTGAAAGACGACCACCACTGAACAAGACACACAAGCTGAAACGTCAAGACTAAGCCAAGAAATATCTGAAGACTGATTTTTCTAAGGTTTTATGGACTGATGAAATGAGAGTGAGTCTTGATGGGCCAGATGGATGGGCCCGTGGCTGGATTGGTAAAGGGCAGAGAGCTCCAGTCCGACTCAGACGACAGCAAGGTGGAGGTGGAGTACTGGTTTGGGCTGGTATCATCAAAGATGAGCTTGTGGGGCCTTTTCGGGTTGAGGATGGAGTCAAGCTCAACTCCCAGTCCTACTGCCAGTTTCTGGAAGACACCTTCTTCAAGCAGTGGTACAGGAAGAAGTCTGCATCCTTCAAGAAAAACATGATTTTCATGCAGGACAATGCTCCATCACACGCGTCCAAGTACTCCACAGCGTGGCTGGCAAGAAAGGGTATAAAAGAAGAAAATCTAATGACATGGCCTCCTTGTTCACCTGATCTGAACCCCATTGAGAACCTGTGGTCCATTATCAAATGTGAGATTTACAAGGAGGGAAAACAGTACACCTCTCTGAACAGTGTCTGGGAGGCTGTGGTTGCTGCTGCACGCAATGTTGATGGTGAACAGATCAAAACACTGACAGAATCCATGGATGGCAGGCTTTTGAGTGTCCTTGCAAAGAAAGGTGGCTATATTGGTCACTGATTTGTTTTTGTTTTGTTTTTGAATGTCAGAAATGTATATTTGTGAATGTTGAGATGTTATATTGGTTTCACTGGTAAAAATAAATAATTGAAATGGGTATATATTTGTTTTTTGTTAAGTTGCCTAATAATTATGCACAGTAATAGTCACCTGCACACACAGATATCCCCCTAAAATAGCTAAAACTATAAACAAACTAAAAACTACTTCCAAAAATATTCAGCTTTGATATTAATGAGTTTTTTGGGTTCATTGAGAACATGGTTGTTGTTCAATAATAAAATTAATCCTCAAAAATACAACTTGCCTAATAATTCTGCACTCCCTGTATTCTGCATCTGAACATACGCTTATAGATCTGGCAGGTATCTGTCTTCTGCTCTGTCTTGGGTTCTGCTTGGTTTGGGCCTGACTAGCTATGGAGGTACTTATCTTCTCCTTGTATTTGGAATTTGTACTTACAGGACTGCTCGCAGGGAATGGTGGTTTCTTCCTGGAGATCTAGAAGTTCTGCAATTGCTGCTTTCTTTGTTCATCCAGCTGAGGTAAGGAACTCAGGCTGGGAAGGTTGCTTTAGGCCTCAGGTTAGGCCTGAATCGTTTGTTGGGATCCCTGTTTCTGGGAGCTCCTATTCACGCAGCCTACCCCAACAGGGGGTGGCTGGTACACTGCCTAGAACTTTCTGTCCTCCCTCTGAAGTAAGAGTGGGCACATTCCACTCCTCCTCCTCAGATGGGGGAAGCTAGCCTGGAATGGTCTATTCCAGTCTAGGTATACTAACTTTCCTACAGGCTATCTGCTACATACTGCTGCCACCTGCTGGTGTACATGGAAATTACAGCACATATATAAAATACAGATATAGAGATGGCAATGCACAGTGAGATTACATCAGATATTAACACATTCACATCTTAACTTAATGAAGCTGGGCGACAGAGTTTCGTGACATACTCTGGGATGTTACACCATCCTCATGAAGGTCTGACCAGGGGGGAAGGGGGCCTCTCCACTCACATTCTACTGCCATGACTGCTGAAGGAAGGGGGGCAGGAGTAGCACCAGCTCCATCAGCGGCAACTTAAGTCTGGATTCTCTGGCTTTTCTTCACCCACCTACTGAAGGAAAGGAACCAACCACCAGCAGCAGCAAGACATGGAGCAGAACCTGAACCATCAGGTAGTGGCATACTTGGACTGCACCCTGCCACCCCACATCCAAGATCCCCTAGATTACTGTGCAGTCAAACTTTATTTGTGGCCGCAACTGGCAGAGTTTGCCCTGGACAAGCTTTCCTGCCTGGTCAGTAATGTGGCATCAGAGCGGGGGGCACAGTTACCACAAGGAGAACTCTCTTTTCCACCCAAAATGTTGAGAGACTGACCTTTGTGAAGATGCATCAGGCATTGATCAGCCAGGATTTCCACATGCCAATGCCTGATTCATCAGACTAGATCATTCTGGGTGCCACACCCAAACAGTTTCTTCTGGCCAACTGCTTCAGCCACTATTCTGATACTGCCACCCGCCTGATGCCACAATCCTGCTGCCTCTGCTGCCATGTTCTCCTACTGCCACCCACCATCTTGTGCTGTTACTGCCACTGCTGTTGCCCCCCCCCCCCACTCTGTCACTGGGCCACTGTGTTAACTCCTCATGCAGTTGCCAACCTTCTCACTCTGTGACTGGACCACTAAGTTGACTAATCATGCAGTTTCCACCCTCCGTACTCTATCACTGTGCCACTATGTTGACTCCTCATGCGGTTGCCACCTCACCACTCTGTGACTGGGCCACTGTGTTGACTCCTCATGCAGTTGCCACTTCACCACTCTGTGACTGGGCCACTGTGTTGACTCCTTATATGGCTGCCACCCTCCCTACTCTGTGACTAGGCTATTGTGTTAACTTTTCATGCGGTTGCCACCTTCATCACTCTGTGACAGGGCCACTAAGTTGACTCATCATGCGGTTGCCACCCTCCCTACTTCTAACTGACCCTGTCTTTGGAGGCCTCTGTCCCATGGTCCCTATTTTACTTCAGGATATGCTCATGATTCGGAAGCAAATAGCAGTAATGGGTACGAAAAACAGAAGACATGCAAATATTCCAATAACGTGTCATCTCTGTTTTGGATCCACTAGTTTTTTTTGGCCTTAGCAATACTGATCGATTAATGACCAAATGCTGACCGTGTGAAGGCAGAGGCTCAAAAACAGGATGCCTTTTTTGGGGGTTAATTTTGTGACGGATCAGAAGAAGAGAAAAATAGACAGTGATGTCAACACAAACTTACTGCTAGTATAACTCTATCATAGGGCCACTACTTGTATCAGCATGTAAGAGAACAGGTTCTGTAGAAATCTATGTTGAATCAGCTGACGATGTAGAAGGAGTGCTCTTTTTCACTCTACAGTAAAATCTTAAGCCACTGCACAGTTCTTTATACCTGGCGCTAACATTGACCTGTTCACACTTGAGTTATTTGGTCAGTTTTGGCTCCGTAACTGGCCAAATAAGTGAAGTGTGAAGTGATTCTAACAGTAACACATGTCAACTGACTGTCATACTGATACACAGTAACTGTTTCATTACCACAGCGGACTAGCTATGCATGTTTCTGCCATGCACCGATATACAGGCTTTCTGCAGCTGGGAAATAGCTGATTTTTAACACGCTTCGTCACAAATAAATTCAGATCAAATCAAGTTTTTGGGGGAAAATTCAACGAAACATGCAAAGTGGGGCAAAAAGCCAGGCCTTGAAAAGATTAATGAAAAAAAGTGATTCTATGGTGCAAAAGTAGTATAACATAAAAAAAAAAAAATATACAGTATTTTTCGCCCCCATTTTGGAAGCGCTCATTAGTACCGGAGGACCGGGAAGCGGTGAAGGCTCTGAACTGACCGCTTCCTGCACCTCCGCTGTCGGCTGTGCAGGCTGCGCACAGCGTGAAGATGGTATGTGACCTCAAGCTGTGCGCACCAGGTCACAGCACAACAGACAGAGGAGGAAGACTGAGCGCGCTGGAGGTGAGTAGTAGCGGAGTCCAGGAGCAGGAGAGGTGTTTTTTTTATTTGCTCTGTGGCACTGGGGGCATCTGAAATGGCCTTGGGGACATCTGGAATGGCACTGGGGGCATCTGAAATAGCACTGGGGGCATCTGAAATAGCACTGGGGGCTCATAAATTGCACGGGGGTCATAAATGGCACCGGGGCTCATAACTGGCATGGGGCTAATAATGGGGGCTCATAACTGGCATGGGGCTCACAAATGGCATGGGGGCTCATAATGGGGTTCATAAATGGCATGGGAGGCTGATCTGGGGTAAAGGGGTCTTACTGGGATCTTACTAACATTGGGGCTATGATCTGAGGTCTGATTAAGGGACTTATTAACATTGGGTGTCTGATTGGGGCTGTCAGATGAGGTCTGATTAACATTGAGGGTCTAATTGCTGGCCTGATCTAATATCTAATGACATTTTTCTTCTTATTGTACTCCTGTAAAACCCGTCTTATTTTTCTACCAAAAAAATCACTTTTATTTTCCCCAAAAAAATTATTTTTGCTGCCATAGTCTACGAAACAAGTTGTAGTTTCCATTGGTGCCATTGGGCACCAATATGACATTAGATCACTTTTTATAAAAAAATTTGGGTGAATATTAGCAATTCTGTTTTATAGGGCATCTTATAGGGCGAAAAATACGGTAAGCTTTGCATTGTCAAAATCGTATCAACCACGCAGATTAAAGTTATTCTATTATTTACTCGACATGGTGAATCCCATAACAAATAAAAGTATAAAAACAGAATTGCTAATATTCACCCAAATCTTTTTATAAAAAGTGATCTAATGTCATATTGGTGCCCAATGGCACAAATGGAAACTACAACTTGTTTCGTAGACTATGGCAGCAAAAATATATATTTTTTTGAAATTAAAAGTGATTTTTTTTGATAGAAAAATAATGAAACATA
Source organism: Bufo bufo (assembly GCF_905171765.1). Taxonomy (NCBI): domain Eukaryota; kingdom Metazoa; phylum Chordata; class Amphibia; order Anura; family Bufonidae; genus Bufo; species Bufo bufo. Next base: position 122,880,500 of record NC_053397.1, read on the forward strand.
GAACTATGTAAATTTGATATGTCCATAATTGCATTAATCTGCAGAGTAGGCAGCTGCTGCCAATAAGATAATGGGTTGCATCAAAAGGGGCATAGATGCACGTGATGAGAACATAGTCATGCCATTTTACAAATCAATAGTCAGACCACACATGGATAAGGTTGAGCGAACCCGAACTGTAAAGGATTTTTGGACCCTGGACCCGAACCCGAACTTTTCAGTAAAAGTTTGGGTTTGGTGTTCGGCGAGTTAATGGTGCTTTTTGAAAGGCTGCAGAGCAGCCAATCAACAAGTGTTTAACTCTGTGCCCTTAGAAGCCATCACTAATGGCATGGATGTGATTGGCCAGTGCAGCATGTGACCCAGCCTCTATATAAGCTGGAGTCACGTAGCGCTGCACGTCACTCTGCTGTTACTAGCATAGGGAAAGGAAGATGCTGCTGTGAGGGAGAGAATAGGAAATAATCTTTCATCAAAAGTGCTTATTAACTCAGCGATCTACATAGATTTCGTTTTTTGGGTTCAGTGCACATTCTTTTTACCCTGCCCTGAGACAAGTAACACAGACAAAGAACTTTTATCCGTCTGTTAGTTAGGTGGGCGGTGGCGGCTATTTTATGCAAGCTCAGTGCACCAGCACAGCATATCTGCTTTTGTGACATTCAAATCCAAGTGTCACGGCCTTTGGTGTGCGCTGTGACACTTATGCCACGCTTGCTGTTGCCTGTGGCAACGTGTTGCTGTTTCAGCATGCGGGGGCAGTGTCACGGCCTTTGTGGTGTGTGCCGTGACATGGTTGCCTTGCATGTTGTTGCCTGCAGCAACGTGTAGCTTTTTATGCTGGTGTGTGCACTTCCCCTGTCAGTTGTTTCCTCCTCTGTCTGGTGCTGGAGGGCTTAACCACCTTGTTGGGCGTGGTCACTAGGTGCTTCATCTTACCTGTGGCTAGAGGCCAGGAGTCAGTGGTACTCCAGCCATGGTGTGTGCTGGAGTTATGCTCCTGGTCTTCATATTCCATCTTCCAGTGTGAGGGCCACCTAGTGGGACATTGATGTCTCCACCGAGGTCTCCAGCGATGTCTTCCCTCCCTTACATGTGTTGTATGTTTGGTGTAGGGTTATGATTTGGTGTGTTGTAATTGAACCACAAGCCTGTATGCAGTGCCGCCTGGGGCTGCCATGCAACTTGCAGCATGGGGGTCCTAGCGGAGTCTGGTGTGCTGGATCCCTGTGTGAGTTGCTGGTATGGTGTCCTGTTTGGTGTTAGGGCTCCGGTACATATTCACGGGTTCCAGTTGTGGTGGCAGCGGCAGGTAAATGTATTGTCTTGTTTTCTTACCTGCCGATTCTCCTGCTGCATTTGGTCTTTTCCTTTCCTTACTTCTAGGCCTTTTGAGACTCCTGTTCTTCTGTGTCCTGGAAAACAGGGCACCTATCCTCATCTCCTTTGTGAGGGATTCTCAGGGCGACTCAGGGCCTCAGGTATCCAGGGTATGAGCCGTCCTACCATCCAGGTCCACTCATACGGTGAGGAATTAGGGCTAGGTATAGGGATGCATTAGGAGGTAACCTGCTCCCTTATCCTTGTGTTCAGGCCTAGTTGCTTTACTTATCCCCCAGTCATCATACGGTGGGGGGTTTCCCCCACTCCCCACCGAAACACCAAGCTTGAAATACTGCAATAATAATCTGGGTTTAAAAATCACCCATTTTTGGCAATACACTACATCTGGGGCCTATGCTGCATATGTTAGTGCGTCATACAAGCTAGAAATACTGCAATAATAATCTAGTTTAAAAAAAACACCAATTTTTGGCAATACCCTACATCTGGTGCCTTTGCAGCATTTGTCAGTGTGAAAGACAAGCTCAAAATACATCAATAATTTTCTGGGTTTAAAAAAACACCAATTCTGGACAAAAAACTAAATTTGCAGCCATTGCTGCATCTTTCAGTGTGAGATACATGCGTTAGATACTGGTGTTCTATTGTGTTATTAAAAAAACACCCATTTTGGGCAAAATACTTAATTTTGCAACCTATGCTTCATCTGTCAGTGTGAGATACAAGCTAGAAATACTGCAATCATATTCTGGTTTTAAAAAAACAAATACAAATTTGGCAATCCCCTAAATCTGGGGCCTTTGCTACATCTGTCAGTGTGAGATACAAGCTTGAAATATTGCTATATTATTCTGGGTTTAAACAAACCACCCATTTTTGGCAATACCCTACATCTGGGACCTATGCTGCATTTGTTAGTGTTACATACAAGCTTGAAATACTGCAATAATATTTTGGGTTTAAAAAAACACCCATTTTTGGCAATACCCTATATCTGGGGCCTATGCTACATTTGTTAGTGTTACATAAAAGCTTGAAATACTGCAATAATATTCTGGGTTTAATAAAACATACATTTTTGGGGCCTATTTTTCATCTGTCAGTGTGAGATACACACGTTAGATACTGGTGTTCTATTCTGTTATTAAAAAAACACCCATTTTGGGCAAAAAACTAAATTTGCTGCATCTGTCAGTGTGAGATCCAGTTACAGTTGTGTTCAAAATTATTCAACCCCCACTGAAATTGAGTGTTTTGGCCAGTTTGACATTGATTTTGATCATTTCAGTCATCTTGTTTACAATTAAATCAAAGAGGCACTTGTAAGTCAGACAAATATAACATAACATTTATAATGAAATAACCACAAATGTATTTTCTGTGCTCACATCATTATCAGTTTTATTCAACCCCCAAGTGACATTCAATCTTAGTACTTAGTACAACATCCTTTTCCAGTTATAACAGCTTTTAAACGTGAAGCATAGCTTGACACAAGTGTCTTGCAGCGATCTACGGGTATCTTCGCCCATTCTTCATGGGCAAAAGCCTCCAGTTCAGTCACATTCTTAGGCTTGCGCGCTGCAACTGCTTTCTTTCATTAAGTCCCACCAGAGGTTCTCAATCGGATTTAAGTCTGGTGATTGCGATGGCCACTTCAAAATGTTCCAGCCTTTAATCTGCAACCATGCTCTAGTGGACTTGGAGGTATGCTTGGGATCATTGTCCTGTTGAAAGATCCAACGTCTCCCAAGCCTCAGGTTTGTGACGGACTGCATCACATTTTCATCCAATATCTCCTGGTACTGAAGAGAATTCATGGTACCTTGCACACGCTAAAGCTTCCCTGTACCTGTAGAATCAAAACAGCCCCAAAGCATGATTGACCCCCCGCCATGCTTCACAGTAGGCAAGGTGTTCTTTTCTTCATAGGCCTTGTTATTCCTCCTCCAAACATAGCGTTGATCATTGTGCCAAAACAGTTCTAATTTTGTTTCATCAGTCCACAGAACACTTTTGTGGTTTGTCCACATGACTTTTGGCATACTGCAGTCGACTCTTCTTATTCTTTGGAGACAGCAAGGGGGTGCGCCTGGGAGTTCTGGCATGGAGGCCTTCATTCCGCAGTGTGCGCCTTATTGTCTGAGCTGAAACTTCAGTACCCACATCTGACAAATCTTTTTTCAGTTCCTCAGCAGTCACACAGAGACTTTTCTCCACTTTGCGCTTCAGGTAGCGCACAGCAGTCGAAGTCAGCATCTTCTTTCTGCCACGACCAGGTAGCGTTTCAACAGTGCCCTGTGCCTTGAATTTGCGAATGATGCTTCCTATGGTGTCTCTTGGTATGTTTAACATCTTTGCAATCTTCTTATAGCCATTGCCCTTCCTGTGAAGAGAAATCACCTCTTCTCTTGTCTTCCTGGACCATTCTCTTGACTTCACCATGTTTGTAAACACACCAGTAAATGTGTAGAAGGAGCTGAGTATCACAGTCATTTTAAATCTGCCTAATTGGTGCTTATTATGCTTGATTGCTGCTCCTTGACATCCACAGGTGTTTTCAATACCTGATCGAAAACACTTGAATGAACCTCTGTTCTTAAGAGTGGTAGTCTTTAAGGGGTTGAATAATTGTGTCAATGAAGAAATCACAAAAAAAAAATTTAATACTGTATTACAAAAACAATTGATGTCATTTTAGTTGCATTTGGTTCTTTAAAAAGTCCTTGTAAGATTTCATTCTGAACACAATTACAAATGTACACTAAATTTCCCAAAACACTTTACAGCATTGGGGGTTGAATAATTTTGAACACAAATGTAGATACTAATTTTGCAGCATATGCTGCATTTGTTAGTGTGACAGACAAGCTTGAAATACTGCAATAATTTTCTGGTTTTAAAAAAACACCCATTTTTGGCAATTCCCTACATCTGGTGCGTTTGCAGCATTTGTCAGTGTGAAAGACAAGCTTGAAATACTTCAATAATTTTCTTGGTTTAAAAAAACACCAATTTTAGCCCAAAAAACTAAATTTGCTGTCTTTTCTGCATCTGTCAGTGTGAGATACAAGCTTGAAATACTGCAATAAAAGTTTTGGGCAAAAAACAAATTTTGCGGCCTTTGCTGCATTTGTTAGTGTGAGATACACGCATTAGATACTGTTGCTCTATTCTGTTATTAAAAAAACACCTATTTTGGGCAAAAAACGAAATTTGCGGCCTTTGCTGCATCTGTCAGTGTGAGATACATGCATTAGATACTGGTGTTCTATTCTGTTATTAAAAAAAAACATCCATTTTGTGCAAAATAATAAATCTGCGGCCTTTGCTGCATCTGTCAGTGTGAGATACAAGCTAGAAATACTGCAATAATATTCTGGGTTTAAAAAAACACCCATTTTGGGCAAAAAACTTAATTTGCAGCCTTTGCTGCACTGTCAGTGTGAGATACACGCGTTAGATACTGCTGTTCTATTCTGTTATTAAAAAAAACACTAATTTTGGGAAAAATTCTTAATTTTGCAGCCTTTGCAACATCTGTCAGTGTGAGATACACGCGTTAGATACTGGTGTTCTATTCTGTTATAAAAAAAACACCCATTTTGGGCAAAAAACTAAATTTGCGGCCTTTGTTGCATCTGTCAGTGTGAGATACATGCGTTAGATACCGCTGTTATATTCTGTTATTAAAAAATCACCCATTTTGGGCAAGATCCTAAATTTGAGAAATATGAGCAGAGCGTCAAATAAAGGTAAAGCATTACATGGTAAAGAAAATGCATATACAGCAATGTAAGTTATAAGTATTTGTAAAATAACATGAAACATGTAACAGGTATATGTCAGGTTAGATACATTAGTAAGTGATAATCTCTAGATCCAGATCTGCGAGATGCACTGTAATCATCTGTTAAAGTGCCTGTAGTTTACCCAAAGTTTCCAGTGAGAACAAAACTTAATATGAGAGCGGTTTTCCCATGCTGCTATTTCTTCAAATTTAAAAATACTGTCAACCTTATTAATCCAGAGCTCAATGGGGGTTATATCTGGGGATAACCAAATTCTTGGAATTAGTAGGCGGGCTGCTATCATCAGCTGTTTGAACAAGAAGGAGACTTTGTTGTCGGTGTGGGGAAGAGGCAGGCCCAATAGAGCTAAATGAGGGGAGAGCTTAACTTGCGATTTACAAATAACATTGCTTCTCTCAAAGATTTTCACCCACCAATCGTGGATTATAGGGCAGGTCCACCAGATGTGATAAAAAGAACCTTTCTCCCTTCCACATCGCCAGCAGGCATCAGATCCTCCCTCTACGTATCATCATGTGATGTCTGGTGTTTTGTACCATCTCGTGAGTACCTTGTAGCCATTTTCTTGGATTCTTGCACCTTGATGAGGTGTGTGGTCCTTTGAAAAGTCGGTATTGATCGTCGAGTGAAAAGGGGGTACCATGGTCCCTCACCCATTGGCCTATAAAGGAAGGTTTGGGCATCGAGATGGGGAAGCTAAGTCTTTTGTATATTAGTGAGATCAGCTTACGAGGGGGAGAAGAGCCTCCTATGAGACTTTCAAACCATGTAAGTGGTCTAAGTAGTGTTTGTAATGGGATGTGTTTAGAAATATAGGAGCATAGAAAGGAGATCGGCGGGGATGTAGCCCAATTTCAGGGATAGAAGAGACAATGGAGTTTGTGTTTATCAAGCCCCCTTCTCCCCCGTACAGAGATAGGATCGGGGCCACTGAATTGCGAATTGTGATCGGAAGGCTCTGTCTCAGTTCAATTGGGGCTAAGTCTATTACATCTCTCACCTAAATAATGGGAGATGGCAGTGGGAAGCCCCACTCTGACCCTAGAAACCAGTTCCATGCCTCAATAGTGGCTTTGACATAAGGGCTACTATTTTTTGTTGATAAAGGGGCATGGCTGGAGTTTACTAGTAGGCTTCTAAAAGATGAGTGTGAGTAAGGGGTCACCAACTCTACCCATGACTTATGTGGGGGCGACCTGAACCAGTCAATGGTCCTTGCCAAGAGGATTGCTCTGTTATAAAGCAATGGATTGGGAACGCCAATGTCCCCAGAAGTTCTAGGTCTTTGAAGGACCGATAAAGTCATTCCAGCTCTCTTTTTGTTTCATATGAAAGAACGGATATGTTTCTCCAGTAAGAGAAAGTATGTCTTGGGAATTGGAAGAGGTAAGACCTGTAATAAGTAGTTCAGTCTCGGCAGGACCATTGAGGTTACCATATTTTTATGGCCAAACCATGACAGCATAGGGGAGTGTAAAGATGTCACTTGGTCTTGTATGGATTGGAGTAGTGGGGTATAATTGTGATGGAAGAGTGTGGAGAGGTCAGGGCTAATTTTAATCCCTAGGTACGTTATGTAGGGGGTATTCCAGTTGAAAGTGGAAATGTTTGCTAGTTCTCTCCTCAGATGGGTTCTAAGACCAGTACTCAGGACATGTGATTTTTTTCATGTTTACTTTGAAATTAGAGAGGGAGCTAAACCTCTCCAAAATTTTGTATATAAGTGGCATGGAGATTGACGGGTTTGTTGTTATGAATAGAAGGTCGTTGGCGAATGCCGCCACTTTGTGTTCTTGGTGTCCCAATTTGAAACCTTTTATACCGTATTCTTGGCGGATGGTTTGGAGTAAGGGTTCCATGACCATTACAAAGATCAGAGGGGTGAGAGGGCACCCCTGTCTTGTGCCTTTTCTGATGGGAAAAGGAGGGAAGATGGAATCATTCACCAGCACCAACGCCGAGGCTTTGGTATACATAGCACGAATGGCCTGTATGAAAGTATCGGGGAGGCCAAATTTTCTTAGGGTGAGATGCATGAAATCCCAGTGAACCCGTTCGAATGCTTTTTCAGAGTCGGTGCTCTGGAATAGGATGTTTAATATCCTAACAGAGTTGTCCTTGCCCTCTCTCCCTGAGATGAAACCTGTTTGGTTTCTATGTATTAGTTGTGGTAAGAGAGGGGAGAGGAGGTTGGCTAACATTTTGGCCAATAGTTTAAGATCGAGGTTCAATAAGGATATGGGACAATAATTAGCACAATGATTGGGGTCTTTTCCATCCTTAAGAATGATGGTGATATGCGCTTATGTCATATCTTGTGACAGGGGATTTCCTAGAAGGGCTTGGTTGCAAGTTTTCAGGAGGTATGGTATGAGAGATGTGCTAGAAGTGCGGTAGTAAAGAGCATGAAGGCAGTCCGGGCCTGGAGCTTTCCCTTTCGGGAGTTGTTTGATAGCTAGGAGTAGTTCATCATGTGAAAAGGGAGTTCCTAGTGAGAATTTCTGGGTTTCGTCTAATTTGGGAAGTTTTGTGGATTGAAGGAATGCATTAATCAAATCTAAATGGGATGGCGCTCCCTTTGTTAGTATGTTTTGGGGAATGTTATATAAGCATTGGTAGAAGGACATGAATTAAAGTGATATTTCCTTAGAGTTTGTGACAATGTCTCCTTTTTCATTTTTTAGTTTACAGATGTAGTTTTGTGATCTTCTCTGTTTAATTATATTCATCATAAATCTGGAGGCCTTGTCGCAATGTGCAAAAAAATTGTATTGTGAGTTAAAAAAATATTTGGCTGAGGAGATATTAAGTAGGTTATTAAGTTCGGCATGTAGGGTATTGAGTTGAGATAAATGAGAGTCAGTAAGAGATTTTTTGTGGAGTGATTCAAGCTTTTGTATGTCTAGTAATAGAGCGTCTATTCTGGCCATTCATTTTTTTTATATGGGAGCCTATACATATGAGCTGTCCTCTTATGTATGCCTTGTGTGTATCCCATAATATCTGGGTCGAGGTGTCAGGAAGATTGTTTAAAGAGAAAAAGTCTTCTAGTAGTTTGGTCACTTTCTCTTGTAAATCTTTTGTGGAGATCAATTGTTCGTTGAGTCTCCATTTGAAAGTTTTAGGGGGACTATTTGGAGTAGACATGGAGTTCCAAATGGGGGAATGATCTGAGAGGTGTATGGAACCTATCTGGGCCTTGGTGCAAAATTGGAGATGTTTTTTGGAAATCAGTATGTAGTCCAACCGCTGATAAGTGCCTTTGAAAAGAAGGTATAATCTTTCTCTGTGGGGTTTAGGGTTCTCCAAATATCTACCAAATGAAGGTTATTGAGCCCCCTGCGTAAGTGAGTTAAAGCTTTATTTGATAATGCTGATCTTTGGGAGGATGAATCTAGGGATGGGTCCGTAGTAAGGTTGAAGTCACCTCCCATAATGGTCACACCTTCTTAGAATTTTTCCAGAATTGGGATGATGGAGTCAAACCAGGCAATTTGGTTGGTGTTAGGTGCATAAATATTGATGAATGTATACAGTTGGTTTGCTATGGTACCTTTCAGTAAAATGTATCTACACTCAGTGTCTTGGAGGTGGGCAACGTATTGGAATGGTGTGTTTTTGCTGAAACCAACACTAACCCCTCTGGAGGCCGAGAAGTTTGATCCACAGTGGTACCAATTGGGAAAATTGGAGTGGGAGAGGCTGGGATACAGGTCAAATTTGAAATGCGTTTCCTGTAGGAAAAGAACATTTCCATTTCCATTTTTCATATGGGAAAAAAATCTGGCATCTCCTTGAGGGGGCATTAAAGCCCTTAACATTGAATGAGGCTATGTGTAGGTCAGCCATCTCACTCCAATTCAATAGCTAGCGAGAATCTGCTGCCTCCCAAGGGATTTAGCACATTGATAATGGCTAAGTTTAGTACCGAGTTCCACATCACTGGAGTAGGGGATAAACCATCATCCAGCGAAATGGGACCAGAGATCACATAATTGTATAAGCATCTACTAAAACCTGAGATAATATGAAAAACAAAAAAATAAAACATAAACATGGGTATGTTCAATACTGGAGGCGTGTTAACGCCTAGTGAAAGTAGTGAGAGGGGGAAAATAGTGATATGTAATATCACCTAGAACAGGCGGGGATCTGGCTGAGAAGCCTGGGGGAAGTCATCATACGAGGGATAGTAGGTAAGGAAGTATTTCCCCAACGGGGGACGGCAGGGAGGGTATACATTATTGTAGGGGAATTGAAAGACAATATAAGAGAATAGAGCAATTTCAGTAAGTATGCTAAACCTGAACGGATCCTCATAAGAAGTCCTCTGAGGGTTGTTCCTAAGACTTCAAGGCTCTTCTCCCGGTATATGCTCACGGTAGATTTCTTGTTCCATGAGGGCTGGTCCTAGCAACAGTTTGGGCTACAGTGTGAGAAAGTCGCTTCAGTCCTCCATGGGAAGTCTCCTAGGTGTAGCTCCCGTGGGATTTTTTGTATTCTTGTGGTGTGTTGGGGTGCATTGTCTATCCCAGGGTTCCGTTGCCGGTAAATTAGGGAGATTTGTCAATTCTTGGATAGGATCCCAGTTCTGTATTCCCAGAGGCTTGATTTTGAGGTGGTCATAGACTGGGTCCAGGTCAGAGAAATTTGAGATAGACATTCTGTGACCATCGTTCATGAAAGAGAGGCCAAATGGAAATGACCACCTATATGGGGTGTTATGTGCTCTGAGCCAATCTGTCAGGGGTTTTAGGACGCTTCTCTTAATCAGTGTGAATTGGGCAAGGTCTTGGAACACCAAGAACTTGTATTCCTCCCAGTTTATTACACAAGCTTCTCTTGCTTTGCTGAGGATGGCTTCTTTAACTGGGAAACAAATACATTTGCAGATAATGTCCCTTGTTGGGGCTGTGGGTGCAGGCTTGGGTCTAAGAGCTTTGTGGGCTCTTAGAGAGGTCCAATAGTACTTCATGCGCTGAGTCCGGACCCAGTATGGATGTGCAAATTTGAACCACTGTGTTTGGGATATCTCCCACGGCAAATGACTCTTGGATGCCGCGGAAGCGCAGGTTATTGTGTCTCCCTCAATTCTCCTGATCTTCCAGGGCACAGTAAAGGAGGTCTAAGTTGGTTTGAACCAAGTGTAAGCGTTGTGAGACTGCCACTTGATGTTGTAATATGGCGGTTTGAGAGTCCTCCAGGGTTTCCACTCTCCTTCCTATGTCAGACATCTTGCTTTATGGCCGATAAATCTTAACTTAATGGCTCAAGAGCAGTGGCTAAGGATGTGCAGGATCTGGCAGCTCTGTTTGTTTGCTGCGCGGTACTCGCAGGGAGGTCGGCGCCATCTTGGTCTCTCAGGACACGTATGTGGAGGCAGCTTTCTTAATGAATTTCTCAATTTCTCCTCCACTTGCAGATGATTTGTAGTGATCAGATGATTCTCTAGTTTTGGATCCCCCGGTTTTCACCATTTTAGATCCTCCAGGCGGTGAGTAAAGGCTTGATGGGTGAAGTTAACAATAGAGCAGTAGCTTCAAGCAGCCATTCACTGCCGGTGCAGGCTCTGCCCCCCAGTCTATTCTTCTTTTTGATGACTCTGCTAGCAGGGTTTCCTAGGGAAGAGATTGAGTGCACCGATTCCACACCACTTATGTTTCAAGATGAGTACATGGGAGGACCAACGAAGCACGTCTCGGATGATGACGAAACAAAGGTGCCAACTGATGTGGCTTTCGAAAGTGTGCAGACCGACAAGGAGGGCAGGGGTGAAGACTGGGTGGAAGATGATGTGGAGGACGATGAGGTCGCACAGAGCCACCAGCACATCAGAAGAGGGAGCAGGGTGCAAAAGCGGACCAGCCGTCCCCTAGACAGTACGCCTGCTACTGCCCACCGCAGCAAGGGACTGAGCACACCAAAGCCAGCTCCAAGGAGTTCCCTGGCGTGGCAGTTCTTCAGACAATGTGCTGACGACAAGATACGAGTGGTTTGCATGCTGTGTAATCAGAGCCTGAAGCGAGGCATAAACGTCCTCAACCTGAGTACAACCTGCATGACCAGGCATCTAGGTGCGAAGCACGAGCTGCAGTGGAGTAGACACCTCAAAAACTAAGAAAGGTCTCTGGCTCCTCCTGCTTCCTTTTCTGCTGCAGTCTCGGCCTCTTCATCCACCTCTGGAGTGACAGTTCCACCTGCCACAACGCAAACAGAGGATCTGCCAGCAACACCACCACCTGGGTCACCAAGCATCTCCACAATGTCCCACGGAAGCGTTCAGCTCTCCATCTCCCAAACACTGGAGTGGAAGAGGAAGTACACCCCTATCCACTCGCGATCCCTGACCCTGAATGCCAGCATTTAAAAATTACTGGCCTTTGAAATGCTGTCATTCCGTCTGGTGGAGACGCAGAGTTTTAAAAGCCTTATGGCGGTGTCTGTCCCACAGTACATCATGCCCAGCCACCACAACTTTTCCAGGCGTGCCATCCAGTCCCTGCACAACCAAGTGGGGGACAAAATCAGGTGTGCACTGCGCAACGCCATCTGTGGCAAGTTCCACCTAACTAAGGATACGTAGACCAGTAAGCACTGTCAGGGACATTATATCTCCCTAACAACACACTAGGTAAATGCAGTGGCGGCTGGGCCTGAGGCAGATAGCAGTTTGGCGCATGTCCTTCCACCACAGAGAATTGCAGGGCGCTTCAGTTTACCTCCTGTTGCTTCCTCCTTCTACTCCGCTTCCTCATCCTCTACCGGCTACTCATCCGGTCAGCGTAACACCTTCACCACCAACTTCAGCACAGCCAGGGGTAAACAACAGCAGGCAGTTTTAAAACTTTTCTGTTTGGGGGACATAGAAACATAGAAACATAGAATGTGTCGGCAGATAAGAACCATTTGGCCCAGCAAGTCTGCCCAATATATCTGAATCCTATGAATAGTCCCTGGCCCTATCTTATATGAAGGATAGCCTTATGCCTTTCCCATGCATGCTTAAACCCCTTCACTGTATTTGCAGCTACCACTTCTGCAGGAAGGCTATTCCATGCATCCACTACTCTCTCAGTAAAGTAATACTTCCTTATATTACTTTTAAACCTTTGCCTATCTAATTTAAAACTGTGTCCTCTTGTGGTAGTTTTTCTTCTTTTAAATATGCTCTCCTCCTTTACCGAGTTGATTCCCTTTATGTATTTAAAAGTTTCTATCATATCCCCTCTGTCTCTTCTTTCTTCCAAGCTATACATGTTAAGGTCCTTTAACCTTTCCTGGTAAGTTTTATCAGGAGCAGGAGCTGTGGACAGGTCTTGAACAACAGAACGATGAGTGGTTGGTGCCAGTGAGCCTCAAGCCCGGCCTGGTGGTGTGCGATAATGGGCGAAATCTCGTAGCAGCTCTGGGACTAACTAGTTTGACGCACATCCCTTGCCTGGCGCATGTGCTGAATTTGGTGGTGCAGAGGTTCCTTAAAAATTATCCCGATATGTCAGAGCTGCTGCATAAAGTGTGCGCTTTCGGTGTTCTCACTCTGCTGCTGCTCGTCTGTCAGCGCTGCAGCTTAACTTCGGCCTTCCAGCTCACCGCATCATATGCAACATGCCCACAAGGTGGAACTCCACCTTGCACATGCTGGCCAGACTGTGCGAGCAGCAGCAGGCGATAGTGGAGTTTCAGCTGCAGCACGCATGGGTGAGTCGCTCTGCGGAACAGCACCACTTCACCACCAATGACTGGGTCTCCATGCGAGACCTGTGTTCTTTGTTGCGCTGTTTCGACTACTCCACCAACATGGCCAGTGCCGATAACGAATTTCTCAGCGTTACTATGCCACTTCTATGCCTTCTTGAAAAAACGCTGCTGGTGATGATGGAAGAGGAGGAGGAGGAGGAGGAGGAGGAGGAAGAGGGATCATTTCCTAGGGTTTCTGGCCAGTCATTCAAAAGTGGCTCCGAGGGTGGGTTCCATGAGCGATTGCATACTGAAGTGTCTCCGCAACGACCGGGTGGCCACGCTGCTGGATCCCCGTTACAAGGACAACATACCGTCCTTAATTCCGTCACTGGAGCGTGATCGTAAGATGCACGCTGGTAGACGCACTGCTGGTGGCATTCCCACCTGACAGCGGGGGCACAGTGGAAGCACAAGGCGAAGGCAGAAGAGGAGGAAGAGGTCGCCAACGCAGCTGGGGCACCGCCAGCACCTCAGAAGGCAGGGTTAGCATGGCCGAAATGTGGAAAAGCTTTGTCAGCACGCCACAACAACCAGCACCACCAGCTGATATGGAACGTCTTAGCAGGAGCCAGCATTTCAGCAACATGGTAGTGCAGTATGTGTGCACACGCCTACACGTACTGAATGACGGATCTGCCCCCTTCAACTTCTGGGTCTCCAAATTGGGCAGATGGCCTGAGCTTGCCCTTTATGCCTTGGAGGTGCTGGCCTGCCCTGCAGCCAGTGTATTGTCTGAACGTGTGTTTAGCACTGCAGGGGGGGTTATCACAGACAAGCGCAGAACCAGGCATGGATCCCACAGGACTTGTCTGTACCTTGTGCAGAATAGACACGTATACCGGCCTTAACCAGCCTTTGTTATACTACAACGCAATTGCTCATTGTTGTATTTTGGATATTTCACATTCTTTTTGAGTGTACCCTAATAAAAAAATAAAAATAAAATGAAAACCAAAATCCAGTGTTGGCTACCTCGTCCTCCTCCACCCCTGCTTCCACCTACACCGCTACGTCCAACGCCTCCTCAAACTCCTACTCCATATGGACCTCCACCTCATAAATGAAGATAATTTTTTTTTGAATTTGTATGTATTTTATTTTATTTTATGTCATTTCCTTAATTTGTCTGTTACATTTTTGGGTGAAATTCTACAATTTATGGGTGTGATATACCCCTGCTCTACCTAGTAGACAGGTAAAAACATTTCACTAATTTGTCTGTTACATATTCGTGTGAAATTTACCAATTTTTGGGTGTGATATACCACTGCTATACCTAGTAGACTGTTAAAAAAAAATCACTAATTTGTCTGTTACATATTTGGGTGAAATTCACTAATTTTAGGTGTGATATACCCCTGCTGTAGCTAGTAGATAGTTTAAAACATTTCAGTAATTTGTCTGGTACATTTTCGGGTGAAATTCACCAATTTTTGGGTGTGGTATACCACTGCTATACTTAGTAGACAGGTAAATAAAATTCATTAATTTGTCTGTTACATATTCGGGTGAAATTAACCAATTTTTGGGTGTGATATACCCCTGCTCTACCTAGTAGACATGTAAACAAATTTCACTAATTTGTCTGTTACATTCAGAGGTGAAATTCACCAATTTTTGGCTGTGATATAACCCTGCTATACCTAGTAGACTAGTAAAAACATTTCACTAATTTGTCTGTTACATTCTTGGGTGACATTTGACCATTTTTGTCATATACAAACCCCTGCTCTGCATTGGTGACAGGGAATTCAATTTCAAAATTTTTTCTTTAATTGACGAGCGCCTTTCACTCAAATGCTTAAACTTAAACAACTTGTCCCACATTTGCGCTTCAATAATTTGGCCCACTTTTCCACTCGATCAAATTCATTTCAAACAATTAACCTCCCTTGGATGTGGTATCCCTTTCTCACGCTTCATCTCCGGGGTGGAACCCTGATTCGCCCCTAACCGTGATCAACATGGTAGGCGCAGAAAAGAACATTGAAAGTTGATAGAGCAGATATCCAATTGGATCATGGACATCACAGGGACGTGCGACATGGTGGAGCAGTATGTGTGCACTCGCCTACACGAACTGACTGATGGGTCTGCCCCCTTCAACTTCTGGGTCTTCAAATTGGGCACATGGCCTGAGCTTGCCCTTTACGCCTTGGAGGTGCTGGCCTGCCCTGCAGCCAGTGTATTGTCTGAATGATTGTTTAGCACGGCTGGAGGGGGTTATCACAGGTTATATTTCCCAATGTTTTGGGGTGTACCCTAATTTAAAAAACAAATAAATAAATTTAAAACCAAAAAGCAGTGTAGGCTACCTCCACAGCCGCTTCCACCTACACTGCCATATCCACTGCCTCCTCAACCTCCTACTCCATATGGACCTCGTCCTCCTAGATCAAGATTATTATTTTTTATTTTTACGTATTTTATGTTATTTGAAGTCATTTCTCTATCCATATTTGTTTGCAGAGCACTTGTCATGCTCTTAAACCACATTTTGCTGGCATTTGCAGCCCTCTAGCCCTTTTCATGACATTTTAGAGCCATTTTAGTGATCAAAGGTTCGGGTCCCCATTGACTTTAATGGCCTAACCCATAGAACCCGAACATCCAGGTGTCCGCTCAACTCTACATATGGAGTATTGTGTACAATTTTGGGCTCCTATGAACAAGGCAGACATAGCCTAGCAGAGGGTTCAGAGAAGAACAACTAAAGTAATTTCTGGAATGGGTGGACTACAGTACCCTGGAAGATTATCAAAATTAGGGTTATTCACTTTAGAAAAAAGACAAATAACTATGTATAAATATATTAGAGGGTCAGTACAGATATCTCTCCCATCATCTATTTATTTCTAGGACTGTGACTGTGATGAGGGGACATCCTTTGCGTCTAGAGGAAGCAAGGTATGTACACAAATATAGAAGAGAATTATTTACGGTAAGAGCAGTGAGACTATGTAACTCTCTGCCTGAGGAGGTGGTGATGGTGAGTTCACTAAAAGAGTTCAAGAGGGGCCTGGATGTATTTCTGGAGTGTAATAATATTACAGGTTACAGTTACTAGAGATGGGTTGTTGATCCAGGGAGTTATTATGATTGCCTGATTGGAGTCAGGAAGGGATTTCTTTCCCTTAAGTTAGGAAAATTGGCTTTTACCTCAAAGGGTTTTTTGCCGACCTCTTGATAAACTTGCAGGATAACAGGCTGAACTGGATGGACAGATGTCTTATTTTTCAGCCTTATAGAAAATGGCTTACATCTATGCCAGCAAGGGAGCTGATGAAAATGTAAGTCTGTTGCACAGCCTGCTGGAGGAAGTACCTCCACATAACTTTGGCTCTTCCTCCAGTAGCCTAAACAGACTTTAGATCAGCATGGAAAATGCTTGTCTTAATAAATTAATCTCTATAACATGATGTAATCTTACATAAGCTTTTACATGTACTGCTTTTAATAGTCCTTAGATCTGTCAAGAATTACATATCCGTCAATTTCTACATGGTCTCATACTACTTATACATTATGGCTGAATTAATAAAATTATTAGTACTGTACAATAAAGGCTATTACTGTAGTCTATAGTTTTATTTCTCTAACACCTGTTGTGTTCCAAATAGATTCATTAAAACATTGCAGAAATAAAAAATAAAACAACTTTTCTTAATGACAAACTGGCGGTTCAGTTTTAAAAAAAGGATGATTTCTGGTGGGTTTCTAATATCTAAGCCCATCAAAGTCACAAAAAAAATTGGTATTGGAAATTTTCCAAAGTTATAAGACTTTTAGCCTGAAAAATGATGCCAACTAGCTAGTAGAGAGAGGCCGTTGATCCAGGGAGTTATTCTGATTGCCTCATTGGAGTCGAGAAGGACTTTTTTTTCCCCATAAAGTGGGGAAAATTGGCTTTTACCTCCCAGTTTTTTTTTTGCCTTCCTCTGGATCAACATAGACCAAAAGAAAAATATAAATCACAGAAAAAACAAAGGTAAAAACATCCTGCACGGTATGATATATAAATTTGCGGATGTCACTGGCCATATTATTGAAGAAAATTACAGAAATCTGTACTAATAAAAGCCCTGTGTACGTGGTGTCCGTGCGTGTGTGCAGATTATAGAAGTGCGCATGCGCAGCGGACGGACACACACACACGCCAATCCAGGTCGCAGAGCCGGGCTCGGGGGCACATCGGCGGGACAGCAGCGCTCAGGGAGGAGGACGCCGGGAGCCGGGCACAGCGGCTTTCAGAGTTACTCTGCCCGGAGCACACGGGACAGCGCAGCCTTCACAGATCCCGGGTAGCCGTCCACACTGAGAGCCGGCTATCTTACTCATTATGCCGCACTGCGCATGCGCCCGCTTCCCCACATGCGCAATGAGGCCAGACGCCGCTCCATCGGCACACACTACATGTGCACCATCCTATAGTAATGGCAGCGAGGGGCAGTCACTGTATTGCACCGGCCCCGCTCACTTACTACATGGTGAGGCAGGAGGCCGAGCGGGCGGCCAGGCACTTGTAGCGTTACTCACTAAGTGACGCCCCTGCTCCGCCCACTGCATGAATGAAGCAGGCGATGCAGGCGCATGACGTAGTGAGTTACGCTGCCAGTGCCTGGCCGCCCACCCGGCGTCCTGCCTCACCATGTAGTAAGTGAAGAAGTGAAGATTGATATTATTATTACAGTTATTCAAAGTATTACTACTCTGAGCGGGGCCGGTGCAATACAGTGACTGCACCGGGCCCCGCTGCCATTACATTCACACTAAACAGTGACACTGTTATGGGGGGATCTGTGGATGACATGAGATGCTATGTGTCAGCCACAGGTACCCCCCCATAACAGTGTCAGCCATAGACCAGCCCCATAACAGTGTCAGCCACAGGTACCCCCCCCATAACAGTGTCATCCACAGGTACCCCCCCATAACAGTGTCATCCACAGGTACCCACCCCATAACAGTGTCAGCCACAGGTACCCCCCATAACAGTGTCAGCCACAGATACCCCCCCATAACAGTGTCAGCCACAGACCAGTCCCATAACAGTGTCATCCACAGGTACCCCCCCATAACAGTGTCAGCCACAGGTACCCCCCCCCCATAATAGTGTCAGCCACAGGTTCCCCCCCTTAACAGTGTCAGCCACAGACCAGCCCCATAACAGTGTCATCCACAGGTACCCCCCATAACAGTGTCAGCCACAGACCAGCCCCATAACAGTGTCAGCCGCAGGTAC
This sequence comes from Bufo bufo, assembly GCF_905171765.1. Classification (NCBI taxonomy): domain Eukaryota; kingdom Metazoa; phylum Chordata; class Amphibia; order Anura; family Bufonidae; genus Bufo; species Bufo bufo. The sequence continues at coordinate 122,898,638 of NC_053397.1, forward strand.
CCCCCCATAACAGTGTCATCCACAGGTACCCCCCCATAACAGTGTCATCCACAGGTACCCACCCCATAACAGTGTCATCCACAGGTACCCCCCATAACAGTGTCAGCCAAAGGTACCCCCCATAACAGTGTCAGCCACAGACCAGCCCCATAACAGTGTCAGCCACAGACCAGCCCCATAACAGTGTCAGCCACAGACCAGCCCCATAACAGTGTCAGCCACAGACCAGCCCCATAACAGTGTCAGCCACAGACCAGCCCCATAACAGTGTCAGCCACAGGTACCCCCCATAACAGTGTCATCCACAGGTACCCCCCATAACAGTGTCATCCACAGGTACCCCCCCCATAACAGTGTCAGCCACAGATACCCCCCATACCAGTGTCAGCCACAGGTACCCCCCCATAACAGTGTCAGCTACAGGTACCCCCCATAACAGTGTCATCCACAGGCACCCCCCCATAACAGTGTCATCCACAGGTACCCCCCCATAACAGTGTCATCCACAGGTACCCCCCCCAAAACAGTGTCATCCACAGGTACCCCCCCATAACAGTGTCATCCACAGGTACCCCCCATAACAGTGTCATCCACAGGTACCCCCCATAACAGTGTCATCCACAGGTACCCCCCCATAACAGTGTCATCCACAGGTACCCCCCCATAACAGTGTCATCCACAGGTATCCCCCCATAACAGTGTCCTCCACAGGTACCCCCCCATAACAGTGTCATCCTAGTGCCCGTTATTGTAACGGGGTTAATGTCTAGTAAGATAATAATGCACTTAGTATAGTAGATGCAAGCATTATATATGGACAAAGATTTTACCTTAGATTTTTCTGTGATTTTTTATTTTTTTGTCTATGTAGTATTTGCTTGAGGGAGTGGTACCTTCAAGTGTGAATGCGCAGCTATTTTATCTTGGGAGTAGCATTCCTTTGCACTTTTGCCCTTTCTATCTAATAGAGCGCCTTGATTAGGTGGTACATATAGGTGTGCTTGCTCCTCCTCCCATTGGTTGCTTGATGCACATGGAGAGGACTAGGGGCAGCACACCATATGTGCGGCATCTGCGCTCCTGAACATAGAAGCCCAATGGCTTAGGTAGGTTTAGCGTAGGACACGTCTGACCTGAGACCACCTTTGTCGCTTGGTAGGCGGGCACAGATGTGTTTTGATCAAAATATATTGGCTAAGTGTCTCAGATTTTATCATATCAGAGTGAGGACTTTGTCCATATATAATGCTTGCATCTACTTTACTAAGTGCATTATTATTTTATTTCTGTGATTTGCTTCAATAATATGGCCAGTGACATCCGAAAATTTATATATCATACCGTGCAGGATGTTTTAACCTTTGTTATTTCTGTGATTTTTTTCTTTTTTTTCTGTCTATGTAGTATTACCTTGAGGGAGTGGCACCTTCAAGTGTGAATGCGCACCTATTTTATCTTGGGAGTAGCATTCCTTTGCACTTTTGCCCTTTCTATCCAATAGAGCACCTTGATTAGGTGGTACATATAGGTGTGCTTGCTCCTCCTCCCATTGGTTGCTTGATGCACATGGAGGTGACTAGGAGCAGCACACCATATGTGCGGTGTCTGCGCTCCTGAACATAGAAGCCCAAGGGCTTAGGTAGGTTTAGCGTAGGACCCAGCTGACCTGAGACCACCTTGGCGAGCAGTCACTGACAGTCACTGCTGCATGCGCCGACATTGGTGAAAACACCAATGCCAACATATTAACCCCTTGTATGTCGCGGCATGCAGAGTGTTTGCAGAGGATACTTGTGCCCACCTCATCTCCATCGGGTCCCCGCGCTGCAGTGATGGGGACCCGATGGCAGAGAAGGCAGCCCGATGCCTTCCATAGGCATTGAGGCTTGCCTTCTATGGAAGCCTGTGAGATCCAGCCCTTAAGTAAAAATAAAAAGTTAAAAAAGGGTTTTTCCTAATAAAAAAAATATTTAATTTCCCAAAATAAAACACATAAAATTGTAAAAAAAAAAGAAAACCAGACATATTGGGTATTGCCAAGTCCGTAAAGACCGGCTCTATAAAAAAGTATATCACATGATCCACCCCCTCACCTGAACGCTGTAGAAAAAATGAAATACAAACTGTGCTACAAAGGTCATTGTTTTGTCACCTTACATCACAAAAAGTGAACCCCTACATGAAACAATCGGGCAAAAAATAAAACAAAAATATGGCCTTCTGAATATGGAGACACTAAAATAAGATTATTTTTTTTTTGTTTCAAAAATGCTTTTATTGTGTTAAAAGTAAAAAAAAATTAAAAGTTGACATATTAGATATCACAGTGTCCGTAACAACCAGGTCTATAAAAATATCACACCTCAGGTGAACACTGCAAATACATTAAAATAAAAACTGTGTTTTTGTCACCTTACATCCCAAAAAGTGTAATATCAAGTGATCAAAAAGTCCCAATTAAACCCCAAAATAGTACCCATTAAACCATCATCTCATCTTGCAAAAATAAAAAAAAAATGGTGTCAAAAAACCATTTTGTCACCTTACATCACAAAATGTGTAATAGCAAGCGATCAAAAAGTCAAATGTACCAATCAAACCATCATCTCATACTGAAAAAAAATGAGCCCCTACATAAGGCAGTCGCCCAAAAAATAAAAACAAACTATGGCTTTCAGAATATGGAGGCACTAAAACATATTTTTTTTGTTTCAAAAATGCTTTTATTGTGTGCAACTTAAATAAATAAATATTAGGTATTGCCACTTCCGTAAAGACCTGCTATATAAAAATATAACATGACCTAACCCCTCAGGTGAAATGAGCAGGCAAAAAATGAGACCCTACATAAGACAGTCGCCCAAAATATAAAAATAAACTTTGGCTTTCAAAATACGGAGACACAAAAAAATCTTTTTGAAAAATGCTTTATTATGTGAAACTGAAACAAACAAACAAAAAAAATCTTAGTCCTAACAGCAGCACAGATGGGGTTAACCACCCCCCATGGACTGGTAGGACCGGCGGAATTTTAATGAGCCCAAGTAATAAACTTAATGAAACACTTAAGCCTTCCCTATAAAGGAGGGAATCACCTCCAGCCCACTGTGTTATAGCAAGAAAAAAACTAGCCTTACTAGGGTGGGATATTTGTCTGCTGCTGTTAGGACTAAGGGAAAACAAATTATCGTTAGAAATTAACGATTCCCTTACCTCCTACCAGCAGCACAGATGGAGAGATAGCAAGAAGAACCCCTAAAGAGGGCCATCATGCCTGGCAGAACCAAGTATAGTCAGTCTGCCCAAAGGCCGAGTACTCAGCTAATCTGGCATCTAGTCTATAATGGGAGATGAATGTTGAGTCAGAGCTCCAGGAGGCAGACTTGCAAATCATGTCGAGCGGAAGAAGACTCCTCTTGGCAAAATAAGTAGCTTACGGCCCTAGTAGAATGGGCCTTTACAAACCCCGGAGGGTCTAGAGATTGGGAAACAAAGGATTTCCTAATAGCCTCCTTAATCCATCGACTGATGGATGGTTTAGATGCCTTACAGCCTTTAAACTTACTGGCAAACAGGATTAGAAGATTTTCATCTCTCCTGAACTCCTTTGATCTATCCACATAGATCTGGAGGCATCTCGAGACATCCAGAGGATGTATAGCCAGTTCCTCGGAGGAGGTAGAAGGTGTAGAAAGAACCGGGAGGGAAATCACCTGGTTGATATTCTGGAACGAAGGAACCTTAGGCCTTCAGCTCCTTTAAGGAACCGTTTGATGAGCGGGTCCTGAGAAAAAGACTTGTTGAGGCAAGCTGAAATGGCTGAAACTTTAACCCTCAAGGTAGATGGGGCAAGGCCTTTGTCAAGGCCATCTTGCAGAAACTGAAGGATGATGGGGAGGGACGGATCTGCAGACACCAACTCCTTTGCGGAACACCAAGAAAAGAATATCCTCATGATCCATGAGTAGGCTCTCTCAGTAGAGTCTGCTCTTGAATGAGACAGTGTTCTCAGGACCGACTCTGAAAGCCTTTCTATTGTGATAAGGATCTGTTCAACCTTCAGGCTGTCAGGTTGAACCTGTGCAGATCTGAGCAGAGGTGAGTGATCCACGACACCAGGGTCTGCTGAGGAGCCTCCAATATTGCCCTTGTCTCATTTGGGTGAGCAGGGTAAACCAGGATCTCTTCGGCCAAAACGGTATGATGGCTATCACTGAGGTCTGATCCTGATGGATTTTCATCAATACCCACGGAATCATGGAAAACGGAGGAAAGATGTAAGCCAGCCTGAACCTCCAGGATATTGATAGAGCATCTATCGCCATGGGGTTGTCCTCCCTGTAAAGGGAGCAAAACCTCTCCACCTTGGCGTTGAACCTTGTTGTCATAAGATCCACCTCTAGCATCCCCCACTTGAGGACTATCTGCTTGAATATCTCCGGATGTAAAGACCACTCCACTGTTAGAAGACTGCGGCTCAACCGATACGCTATCATATTGAGAGAGCTTCGAATGTGGGAAAGGTTCGACTCGCAGATAAGTGGGAAAGGTTCGACTCCAGAATCACCCGATCTCTGATAAGAGGGGAAGTGATCTTGTGCCTCCATGCTTGTTGATGTAAAGCACTGCAGTCATATTGTCTGACTGGACTTTCACCGCTTTGCCCCGGATCTGAGGGGCGAAGTGAAGGAGAGCTAGCCGGATAGCTCGAATCTCGCAGAGATTGGATGATAGGAGCCACTCCTGAGGAGACCAGGATCCATGAGCTGGAGAGTCGTCTAGGTGAGCGCCCCAGCCTACTTGGGACTCATCTGTTGTCAATATGATGCAGGTTGGCTGGGTCATAGACTTCCGTCTAAAAGATGGCTCCACCATCTGAGGGAATGCCGAGTTTGCCAAGACAGGGAGCACAGGGAGTTCAGCCCGGCGGGGCTGCCATTCCATTTGGAGAGGACCTCCGATTGCAGTGACCGGAGGTGCCATAAAGCCCAAGGGACTGCTTCCGCAGACGCCGACATGATCCCCAACATCTTCATGAGAGTCCGAACTGGGACTCGCCAAGGCACGGATAGGAACTCTGCCGTGTCCTGTATTCGGGATCTTCTTTCTGGAGTCAACCGGAGAGAAATCCCAACGGAGTCGATTATGAAGCCTAGATATCTTACTGAAGTCGACAGGCTCACGTTCGACTTCTGCCAGTTGATGATCCACCCTAGGCGGAACAGAAAGGAGATCGCTACATGAAGATGGTGGGTCAGGACCACTAGGGAAGAGGCTTTTAAAAGCCAATTGTCCAGATCAGGAATGATGGTCAGTCCTTGAAGCCTTAGAGCTGCCACCACAGAAACTACCACTTTGGTGAAAGTGTGAGGGGCAGAAGAAATGCCAAAAGAAAGGGCAACAAACTGAAGGTGTCTGATGATCCCCGAAATCTGGACCGCAATTCTGAGATATCTCCTGAAAGTAGGATGAATCGGGATGTGCAGATACGCATCATTGAGGTCCAGGGTTGCCATCACGTCTCCAGGATTGAGAACTTGAACCCCTGACCTGATGGTCTCCATACGGAACCTCACCTTCCTTACATATCGATTGAAATATCTCAGATTGATAATCATCCAAAGATCACCTGATGCCTTGGGAACCAGAAATACTAGAGAGTAGATCCCTAAGCCCCGTTCCCCTGCCAGAACTTCCTCCAGAGCCCCCTTGTGGATGTAATCCTGAATTTAAGTCTCCAGAACCGGCCTGTAAAAGTTTGGTCCTGATGAACCTGTCCGGAGGAAGAGAAATAAGACTGATTAAATATCCCTCTGAGATGACATTCAGGACCCAGGGATCCGAAATCTCTCAAATCGAAATGTCCTTGAAGAGGGAGAGACGACCCCCGATGGGAAGATGAGGCAGGGGAGTGGGGAAGTCTTCTGGCAGGACGGCAGGAGTAACGGGAGTCATCCAAGAGCCTCGAGGAGGCCCGTAGTCAGGAGGTGGAAATTTTACGCTTGGCTCCTTTGCGAGAGCGCCTCAAACCCCTTCTCTGCTCTCCCCAGTCCCTCCGGGCTCTTGACTGCTGGTCAGACCTACCACCACGTTTTTTTCTGCATCGCCCCCGAAAGGACTGCTGGGGAAAACTCTTCCCCTTTTTATCCAACAGGCCTTCAATGATCTTATCTAACTCCAAGCCGAACAAACTGTTGGACTCAAAGGGAGGGCCACGTAAATTATATTTAGAGGAATTGTCAGCCACCCAAGGCTTAAGCCACAAAGGCCTGCGGGCCACTGACACCAGGGCCATGGATTTGGCCACCAATTTCAGCCGTTGTTGCGCTGTATCACACAGGAAATCCATCGCCAGGTTGACAGTCTTGAAAGCCGCCAGAATGTCGTCCCGAGACACCTTCTGATCCAAGTCCGTCTGGATCTGGTTTAGGCAAGACCGGAGGAAGGTAGAGACTTCTGTAGCAGTGATGGCCGTAGAAGCGGAAGCTGCAGCTGCCGAATAACCTCTCCTGGGAGTGCACTCCACTCTCCTGTCAAGGGGATCCTGCAGACTAGACGCATTGTCTGCAGGAACCAGAGTGCGCTTGGACAATTTGGCAAGAACCCCACGATTCCATCAAGGGAAACATGGTTCTGAATCTCTTGGTTAGAACCAGACCTTTTTCGGGTTTCTTCCACTCTGTACGCATGACAGAGAGGAGGGTCTCATTGCTTTAAAGACACGAAGTGCCTGACCAGCGGGATCAGAGGGCTCATCTGGGTCAACATCATGGTCCCCCAACCTGATGATCTTAAGTAACTTTTGCGTCTTATGAGGAGGAAAGAAACATGAAATAAGCTCCTCCTCATCTGAGGAGGAAGAACCCAAGGAGACCACGGAAGGTCTTTCTACCGGAGCTGAAGACTCCATAGGAGTCTGAGCAGGAAGCCTCTCATCCAGCAGGCTTATAACTCCTTAGATACATCCATCACCCATTGATACATATCATGCATCGTAGGTTAAGTGGAAGGTTGGACCCTCGGACGGCAGCCGTCACACCTGGAGTAGCGACAGCTAACCTCCAAAAGCGCGCTACAATCATAGCAAGATAAATGTTTCCGCTTTGAACTCGCCTTTCTGCCCTACGAATACCGTGGAGAAGACATCACTGCGGGAAAAAAAAGACAAGTAAAACATTTGTAAACTACCAATAAATGTTTCAGGAGAAAGGGTAAAAGAAAAGCAGACCGGCGGAATCTTAAAATGAGGACCAGAAGAAATAAGGCACCAATAAGTGGAGGAATACCAGCTTATAGGACTCTGGGAGCTAGCTTAAAAAGCATGTGCAGCCAGAGACCGACCTGGTGTGCAATGCTTCCTTAAATAGGGGAGGGGATGGGCCCAGAACCGAGCCCCCGCCCCCAGAGGAGAAACACCATATTAGCAAATAAAAAGTTTCCCCCCCAAAGAAGGAACACAATAAATCCTCCAACAGGAGGAAAAATCGCTTATTATATATTAAAAAATTGCAAGAGGACGCAAAATCGCGTCGCAAGGAAAACTCCGGAAGTGACATCAGATACTCCAACGTCACTTCTGGAAGATGGCGGCGCCCAGCGGCCGCAAGAAAGAGGACTGAGAAGGCCGACAAACAAACATACTGCAGCGAAGCGCCGCTCCGCAGCGCTGGCAGCAGGTAAGCAGCCGTCAAGACATTTGGTAAAAGCGGAGGCACAGCCTGCTGATAAACTGAAAAAAAGATCCCCCCCTAAAGAGAGGGGAAATAACCGCCTAGTCCACCTGTCCGGAGGACAGAAAAAAACACAGTGGGCTGGAGGTGATTCCCTCCTTTATAGGGGAGGCTTAAGTGTTCCATTAAGTTTATTACTTGGGCTCATTAAAATTCCGCCGGTCCTACCAGTCCACGGGGGGTGGTTAACCCCATCTGTGCTGCTGGTAGGACGTAAGGGAAGTTGTCATATTTGGTATTGTCACATCCGTAACAACCTGCTCTATAAAAATAGCACATGAGCTAGCCATTCAGATGAACATTGTAAAGAAATTTTAAGTAAAAACGGTGAGAAAACATATTTTTGGTTACCCTGCCTTTCAAAAAGTGTAGTGTAGAGCAACCAAAAATCATATGTAGAAAAATGTACCAACAAAACTACCACCTTATCCCATAGTTTCCAAAATGGGGTCACTTTTTTGGAGTTTCTACTCTAGGGGTGCATCAGGGGTCTTCAAATGTTACATGGCAACTTAAAATTATCCCAGTGAAACCTGTCCTCCAAAAACCACATGGCGCTCTTTTCCTTTCCGATCACAAATGGGGTGTTTCTGTAAACTACAGAATCAGGTAATAAATATTGAGTTTTGTTTGGCTGTTAACACTTGCTTTTTATGTTTGTAACCGTTTGCTATTTATGTTTCTATGTTTGTTAGTGGAAGAATGGATTAAAAGAGAAAATCTGCCAAAAAGGTGAAATTCTGAAATTTCCTCTACATTTTCCTTTTAAATTCTTGTGGAACACCTAAAGGGTTAACAAAGTGCTTCTAAATTTACTTCTAAGCCTTCTAACGTCCCAAAAAAAAGAAAATGTAATTTACAAAATGATCCAAACATGAAGTAGACATATGGGAAATGTAAAGTAATACAGTATTTTTCACCCCATAAGACGCACTTCTCCCCCCCAAAAGTGGGGGGGAAATGGCAGTGCGTCTTATTGGGCGAATGCTGCCATTTTTACATCACTAATACTGATACATCGCCGGCTACAATGCTGCACAGTGCGGCGATGTATCAGGGGGAGGGAGGAGGGGCTGGAGGCCGGCAACTGCTGGAATCACGGAGGGGCCCGTTGCAGCCACTGTATTCTTACACCGGGCCCCGCAGCTCACAGCAGTATTCATATGTAAATTATAATCCTTAACCTCTTAACTTTAGTTAAAGTAGCACTATCCCATGTACTACTACTTACTATCAAGCTCCCATAGCAGGCAGAGCGGCTGGCAGCTGTAACGTCACTCACTCATGTCCCGCACATGCTCCTCCCACTTTATGAATGAAGCAGGTGGAGCAGGCGCGTGACGTGAGTGAGTGACGTTACGCTGATGGCCGCTCTGCCTGCTACGGGAGCTTGATAGTAAGTAGTAGTACACGGGATAGCGCTACTTTAACTAAAGTTAAGAAGAGGTTAAGGATTACAGTTCATATATAAATACTGCTGTGAGAGGAGGGGCCCCGTGTATTGGGGGACACTTATGGGGAAGATCTGTGGATGACACATATATAGCATAAGATGCCCACCAAAAGCACACCTTTTGGTTAAATTTTTTTTATTTTATTATTTTCCTCCTCAAAAACCTAGGTGCGTCTTGTGGGCAGGTGCATCTTATAGGGCGAAAAACACAGTAACTATTTTAGGAGGTATCACTATCTGTTTTAAAAGTAGAGAAATGTACATTTTGGAAATTACACATTTTTCAAAATTTTGGTAAATTTGGCATTTAAAAAAAAAAAATGGAATATTTTGACTCAAGTTTACCACTGTCATAAAGTACAATATGTGACAAGAAAACAATCTCAGAATTGCTTCGATAAGTAAAAGTGTTTTAAAGTTATCACCACATAAAGTTACACATGTCAGATTGGCAAAAAATGGCCTGGTCCTTAAGGTGAAAAATGTCAGGGTCCTGAAAGGTTTAAATACACATGGTAGTATGAAATAAAATGTAACAAAACAATGGCTTTTTGGGATCAAGCATATAAAATGTATGTCTTGATGCAGAACTCACAGTGTTGTCAGAAGAAAAAGTGGTTTGTTCTAAACGAACCTAGAAAAATTCTCCCTTTTAATTGGGAGCAGGCAGCAGTACAGTGTGAATGAGGAAAGGGTAGGGCATTGAGGCGCCTGGCTGCAATAGTCGTGGCAGCAGAAAAAGCAGAGCATGGAACATACAAGGCAGTACATTGGCTGTCTATGGGTGGTGGAAGTAGTAGTAGTGGCGGATGAGTAGCATTAATAGTGGTGGCAGTAGGGGATTGGCAGTGAGAAGTAGCAGCTGAGGCTATATATATATTGGCAGGTAACATAGTAACATAGTATATAAGGCCGAAAAAAGACATTTGTCCATCCAGTTTGGCCTGTTATCCTGCAGGTAGGCAGCAGCAGTGGGATGATGGCTGCAGTGCATGATGGAGGCAGCAGCTGTACGGAAAATGATGATAGGCAGGTAGCAGCAGCGCCATGATGACTGCAGTGGCATGATGGAGGCAGCAGCAGCAGTATGAAACATGATGGAGTTTGGTCCACTGTTGTAGTCTACCTGCCCAAAAGTCCATGGGGTCAGGGAACAGGGTATGCACCATAGACAGGCCACAGTGTAGTTAGGCCTGAACTTTGAGGCAAGAGGTCTTACTTCTGCTACTGCTGTTATGGCTTCTGCTGGTTGTGGCAGCAAGTGGTGTGTGACTCTACGGGAGATGGAGATGGGCCTCCTATTTAGATACACTGTAAGCAGGTGTCTACTCGCCGAAAGCTGCGGCTAACAGCGTACACAGTGTTTCCTGGTAATAATGTAATTTGGCCTCCTTTTTGGAGGTTGTTTTGATAGTGAGGGTCTACAATTATGGCTCTCGAGTAATCATCACACTGCTTGATGTCAATGATATAGATACAGCTCGCATACAGATCCCCATTCTTGCCAGCATGCCCGAGGATCTATTTTTTTCTCCCACTGAGACATTTTGGTGTTGTGGTGATTGCCATCGTCATCATCCTCCTCCTGATCCTCCACCTCTGACTTTTCCTCCTTCTGCAGTGGCAGCTCCTCATCCTCCTCCTCCATGGGAGTTTTTCCTTGTGGGTAGGGTCCCCAAAAGCTACAAGCCAGGCAGCAAGATGTGTTAATGTCAGTTCTAAGATAAATATGAGGGGGATAAGATCATTCATGCCGCAGTTGTCCCTACTGACACATTTTGTGGCCTCTTCGAAAGGCTTCAGAACCAGACAGATATCTTGGAAGAGCTGCCACTGTCTGACCTCAAAGCAACACATGAACCCTGCTTTCTCTGCTTGTATAGTTGCCCTAGCATGTAAAATGTTGACTTCCAGGGAATTAGAACGTCACTGATTAAGCGCTAGCCCAGGAGAACGTTCCTTGCCATGTAAGAATAGCTCAAATGGGAGAACAGTCTCCAGGACACTGCTGTACCTTGTGCAAGGCAGTGTACTTTTAGAAAACGCATTGCATGACTAGATTAATGATATGAGCCATGCAGAAAGCCACCATGTTGCTGACATTGTTGCTGACCACCTTGCTCAGCTGGAATTGCTGGGATGACAGCTAGTGGGATGTTTGCTGCTTCATGTTCTTTAGCAACTGCTCATCTTAGTGGCTACTCATGCCCAGGCAGGTCAGCTCCAACACTGCATGGTAACGCTTAACTTGACACATAGGATAAACAGGAGGAGGAGTGGGAGCAATGCTGTTCCCTGCTGTCGTTGGGGCCGGGAGGGTTTCCATGGAGGAGGAGACACATAAGTGCATGGTGAAGGAACCAGGCTGACATAATCATTGTTGATGGGGTCCTACTTCGCGCTGCCGCAAAACAAATTTGACTCAGTCAATGTAGAAGGGCATGTAGAGTTTAGGGTTGAGCGATCCCGAACTGTAAAGTTCGGGTTCATACCGAACTTTAGGATTTTTGGACCCCGGACCCGTACCCGAACATTTCAGTAAAAGTTTGGGTTCCGGTTCGGTGTTCGGCGCTTTCTTGGCGCTTTTTGAAAGGCTGCAGAACAGCCAATCAACAAGCGGTTAACTGTCTGACCTTAGAAGCCATCACAGACATGCCTACTAATGGCATGGCTGTGATTGGCCAGAGCAGCATGTGACCCAGGCTCTATATAATCTTGAGTCATGTAGCGCTGCACGTCACTCTGCTGTTACAAGTGTAGGGAGAGGATGCTGCTGGACTTGTGATTTCAGGGAGAGAATAGGAGAGAATCTAACCCAGCGATCTACAGAGAAATAGTTGTGTGGGTGCAGGGCACAATTGTTTTACCCTGCCCTCAGCTCATTGACCAAAAAGAACTAACTTTTATAATTCTGTTAGTTAGGTGGGCGGCGGCGCCACCATTTTATGCAAGCATCTGAGCTTTTGGGACATTGCAAATCACCATTTTTTGTCAAACTACAATATCTGGATTAGTCAGTGTGCAATTTAAGGTAGAAATACACCCATCATTTTCTGGGGTTTTAAAAACACACTTTTTTTTGCCAAAAGAAACAGTATTTTCCAGATCTGCAAGTGTTAAATTCAAGTTTAATATATACAGCTTTCATATTCTGTTACCAAAAAAAAACAAATTTTTTTGCAATCTACAACATCTGGATTAGTCATTGTGCAATTTAAGCTAGAAATACACCCATCATTTTCTGGGGTTTGAAAAACACACTTTTTTGACAAAAAAACACTATTTTCAGGTCTTGCAGCATCAGCACGTGTGAAATTACAGGTTTATATACTGCTTTCAAATTCAGTTGTTAAATAAACACTTGTTTGGGCACAAAAAAAAATCGTTGGCAGCCTGTGATGCAGATGTCATTGTGAGATACACCCTTAATACATTTGGGTTACATTCAGAGATTTTAAATTCCGCCATTAGGTGCACAAATATTGAATTCAGGCCTACACTGGTTCAGGCCCTGTGAGATACCCCCTCTACATACAGGGGTTTGATTCAGGCATTTGAAATATAGACATTTGAAATACATCCATTTTGTGCAAAGAAATATTTAATTTAGGCCTACACTGATTCATGCCCTGTGAGATACTCCTTATACATACAGGGGTTTGATTCAGGCATTTAAAATACAGCCATTTGAAATACATCCATTTTATGCAAAGAAATATTTAATTTAGGCCTACACTGGTTCAGGCCCTGTGAGATACCCCCTCTACATAGAGGGGTTTGATTCAGGAATTTGAAATACAGCCATTTGAAATACAGCCATTTTGTACAAAGAAATATTTAATGTAGGCCTACACTGGTTCAGGCCCTGTGAGATACCCCCTCTACATACAGGGGTTTGATTCAGTCATTTGAAATACCGCCATTTGAAATACAGCCATTTTGGGCAAAGAAATATTTAATTTAGGCCTACACTGGTTCAGGCCCTGTGAGATACCCCCTCTACATACAGGGGTTTGATTCAGGCATTTGAAATACAGACATTTGAAATACATCTATTTTGTGCAAAGAAATATTAAATTTAGGCCTACACTGGTTCATGCCCTGTGAGATACCCCCTCCACATACAGGGGTTTGATTCAGGCATTTGAAACACAGCCATTTGAAATACAGCCATTTTGGGCAAAGAAATATTTTATTTAGGCATACACTGGTTCATGCCCTGTGAGATAACCCCTCTACATACAGGGGTTTGATTCAGGAATTTGAAATACAGCCATTTGAAATACATCCATTTTGTGCAAAGAAATATATAATTTAGGCCTACACTGGTTCATGCCTTGTGAGATACTCCCTCTACATACAGGGATTTGATACAGGCATTTGAAATACAGCCATTTGAAATACATCCATTTTGGGCAAAGAAATATTTAATTTAGGCCTACACTGGTTCATGCCCTGTGAGATATAGCCTCTACATGCAGGGGTTTGATTCAGGTATTTGAAATACAGCCATTTTGGGCAAAAAAATATTTAATTTAGGCCTACACTGGTTCAGGCCCTGTGAGATACCCCCTCTACATAGAGGGGTTTGATTCAGGAATTTGAAATACAGCCATTTGAAATACATCCATTTTATGCAAAGAAATATTTAATTTAGGCCTACACTGGTTCAGGCCCTGTGAGATACCCCCTCTACATAGAGGGGTTTGATTCAGGAATTTAAAATACAGCCATTTGAAATACAGCCATTTTGTACAAAGAAATATTTAATGTAGGCATACACTGGTTCAGGCCCTGTGAGATACCCCCTCTACATACAGGGGTTTGATTCAGGAATTAAAAAATACAGCCATTTTAAATACAGCTATTTTGTACAAAGAAATATTTAATTTAGGCCTACACTGGTTCATGCCCTGTGAGATACACCCTCTACATACAGGGGTTGGATTCAGGCATTTAAAATACAGCCATTTGAAATACAGCCATTTTGTGCAAAGAAATATTAAATTTAGGACTACACTGGTTCATGCCCTGTGAGATACTCCCTCTACATACAGGGGTTTTATTCAGTCATTTGAAATACAGCCATTTGAAATACAGCCATTTTGGGCAAAGAAATATTTAATTTAGGCCTACACTGGTTCAGGCCCTGTGAGATACCCCCTCTACATACAGGGGTTAGATTCAGGCATTTGAAATACAGACATTTGAAATACATCCATTTTGTGCAAAGAAATATTAAATTTAGGCCTACACTGGTTCATGCCCTGTGAGATACCCCCTCCACATACAGGGGTTTGATTCAGGCATTTGAAACACAGCCATTTGAAATACAGCCATTTTGGGCAAAGAAATATTTTATTTAGGCATACACTGGTTCATGCCCTGTGAGATAACCCCTCTACATACAGGGGTTTGATTCAGGAATTTGAAATACAGCCATTTGAAATACATCCATTTTGTGCAAAGAAATATATAATTTAGGCCTACACTGGTTCATGCCTTGTGAGATACTCCCTCTACATACAGGGATTTGATACAGGCATTTGAAATACAGCCATTTGAAATACATCCATTTTGGGCAAAGAAATATTTAATTTAGGCCTACACTGGTTCATGCCCTGTGAGATATAGCCTCTACATGCAGGGGTTTGATTCAGGCATTTGAAATACAGCCATTTTGGGCAAAAAAATATTTAATTTAGGCCTACACTGGTTCAGGCCCTGTGAGATACCCCCTCTACATAGAGGGGTTTGATTCAGGAATTTGAAATACAGCCATTTGAAATACATCCATTTTGGGCAAAGAAATATTTAATTTAGGCCTACACTGGTTCATGCCCTGTGAGATATAGCCTCTACATGCAGGGGTTTGATTCAGGTATTTGAAATACAGCCATTTTGGGCAAAAAAATATTTAATTTAGGCCTACACTGGTTCAGGCCCTGTGAGATACCCCCTCTACATAGAGGGGTTTGATTCAGGAATTTGAAATACAGCCATTTGAAATACATCCATTTTATGCAAAGAAATATTTAATTTAGGCCTACACTGGTTCAGGCCCTGTGAGATACCCCCTCTACATAGAGGGGTTTGATTCAGGAATTTAAAATACAGCCATTTGAAATACAGCCATTTTGTACAAAGAAATATTTAATGTAGGCATACACTGGTTCAGGCCCTGTGAGATACACCCTCTACATACAGGGGTTGGATTCAGGCTTTTAAAATACAGCCATTTGAAATACAGCCATTTTGTGCAAAGAAATATTAAATTTAGGAATACACTGGTTCATGCCCTGTGAGATACTCCCTCTACATACAGGGGTTTTATTCAGTCATTTGAAATACAGCCATTTGAAATACAGCCATTTTGGGCAAAGAAATATTTAATTTAGGCCTACACTGGTTCAGGCCCTGTGAGATACCCCCTCTACATACAGGGGTTTGATTCAGGCATTTGAAATACAGACATTTGAAATACATCCATTTTGTGCAAAGAAATATTAAATTTAGGCCTACACTGGTTCATGCCCTGTGAGATACCCCCTCCACATACAGGGGTTTGATTCAGGCATTTGAAACACAGCCATTTGAAATACAGCCATTTTGGGCAAAGAAATATTTTATTTAGGCATACACTGGTTCATGCCCTGTGAGATAACCCCTCTACATACAGGGGTTTGATTCAGGAATTTGAAATACAGCCATTTGAAATACATCCATTTTGTGCAAAGAAATATATAATTTAGGCCTACACTGGTTCATGCCTTGTGAGATACTCCCTCTACATACAGGGATTTGATACAGGCATTTGAAATACAGCCATTTGAAATACATCCATTTTGGGCAAAGAAATATTTAATTTAGGCCTACACTGGTTCATGCCCTGTGAGATATAGCCTCTACATGCAGGGGTTTGATTCAGGCATTTGAAATACAGCCATTTTGGGCAAAAAAATATTTAATTTAGGCCTACACTGGTTCAGGCCCTGTGAGATACCCCCTCTACATAGAGGGGTTTGATTCAGGAATTTGAAATACAGCCATTTGAAATACATCCATTTTATGCAAAGAAATATTTAATTTAGGCCTACACTGGTTCAGGCCCTGTGAGATACCCACTCTACATAGAGGGGTTTGATTCAGGAATTTGAAATACAGCCATTTGAAATACAGCCATTTTGTACAAAGAAATATTTAATGTAGGCCTACACTGGTTCAGGCCCTGTGAGATACCCCCTCTACATACAGGGGTTTGATTCAGGAATTTGAAATACAGCCATTTTAAATAAAGACATTTTGTACAAAGAAATATTTAATTTAGGCCTACACTGGTTCATGCCCTGTGAGATACACCCTCTACATACAGGGGTTGGATTCAGGCATTTAAAATACAGCCATTTGAAATACAGCCATTTTGTGCAAAGAAATATTAAATTTAGGACTACACTGGTTCATGCCCTGTGAGATACTCCCTCTACATACAGGGGTTTTATTCAGTCATTTGAAATACAGCCATTTGAAATACAGCCATTTTGGGCAAAGAAATATTTAATTTAGGCCTACACTGGTTCAGGCCCTGTGAGATACCCCCTCTACATACAGGGGTTTGATTCAGGCATTTGAAATACAGACATTTGAAATACATCCATTTTGTGCAAAGAAATATTAAATTTAGGCCTACACTGGTTCATGCCCTGTGAGATACCCCATCCACATACAGGGGTTTGATTCAGGCATTTGAAACACAGCCATTTGAAATACAGCCATTTTGGGCAAAGAAATATTTTATTTAAGCATACACTGGTTCATGCCCTGTGAGATAACCCCTCTACATACAGGGGTTTGATTCAGGAATTTGAAATACAGCCATTTGAAATACATCCATTTTGTGCAAAGAAATATATAATTTAGGCCTACACTGGTTCATGCCTTGTGAGATACTCCCTCTACATACAGGGATTTGATACAGGCATTTGAAATACAGCCATTTGAAATACATCCATTTTGGGCAAAGAAATATTTAATTTAGGCCTACACTGGTTCATGCCCTGTGAGATATAGCTTCTACATGCAGGGGTTTGATTCAGGCATTTGAAATACAGCCATTTTGGGCAAAAAAATATTTAATTTAGGCCTACACTGGTTCAGGCCCTGTGAGATACCCCCTCTACATAGAGGGGTTTGATTCAGGAATTTGAAATACAGCCATTTGAAATACATCCATTTTATGCAAAGAAATATTTAATTTAGGCCTACACTGGTTCAGGCCCTGTGAGATACCCACTCTACATAGAGGGGTTTGATTCAGGAATTTGAAATACAGCCATTTGAAATACAGCCATTTTGTACAAAGAAATATTTAATGTAGGCCTACACTGGTTCAGGCCCTGTGAGATACCCCCTCTACATACAGGGGTTTGATTCAGGAATTTGAAATACAGCCATTTTAAATAAAGACATTTTGTACAAAGAAATATTTAATTTAGGCCTACACTGGTTCATGCCCTGTGAGATACACCCTCTACATACAGGGGTTGGATTCAGGCATTTAAAATACAGCCATTTGAAATACAGCCATTTTGTGCAAAGAAATATTAAATTTAGGACTACACTGGTTCATGCCCTGTGAGATACTCCCTCTACATACAGGGGTTTTATTCAGTCATTTGAAATACAGCCATTTGAAATACAGCCATTTTGGGCAAAGAAATATTTAATTTAGGCCTACACTGGTTCAGGCCCTGTGAGATACCCCCTCTACATACAGGGGTTTGATTCAGGCATTTGAAATACAGACATTTGAAATACATCCATTTTGTGCAAAGAAATATTAAATTTAGGCCTACACTGGTTCATGCCCTGTGAGATACCCCATCCACATACAGGGGTTTGATTCAGGCATTTGAAACACAGCCATTTGAAATACAGCCATTTTGGGCAAAGAAATATTTTATTTAAGCATACACTGGTTCATGCCCTGTGAGATAACCCCTCTACATACAGGGGTTTGATTCAGGAATTTGAAATACAGCCATTTGAAATACATCCATTTTGTGCAAAGAAATATATAATTTAGGCCTACACTGGTTCATGCCTTGTGAGATACTCCCTCTACATACAGGGATTTGATACAGGCATTTGAAATACAGCCATTTGAAATACATCCATTTTGGGCAAAGAAATATTTAATTTAGGCCTACACTGGTTCATGCCCTGTGAGATATAGCTTCTACATGCAGGGGTTTGATTCAGGCATTTGAAATACAGCCATTTTGGGCAAAGAAATATTTAATTTAGGCCTACACTGGTTCAGGCCCTGTGAGATACCCCCTCTACATACAGGGGTTTGATTCAGGCATTTAAAATACAGCCATTTGAAATACATCCATTTTGTGCAAAGAAATATTTAATTTAGGCCTACATTGGTTCATGCCCTGTGAGATATAGCCTCTACATGCAGCGGTTTGATTCAGGCATTTGAAATAAAGCCATTTTGGGCAAAGAAATATTTAATTTAGGCCTATACTGGTTCAGGCCCTGTGAGATACCCCTTCTACATAGAGGGGTTTGATTCAGGAATTTGAAATACAGCCATTTGAAATACATCCATTTTATGCAAAGAAATATTTAATTTAGGCCTACACTGGTTCAGGCCCTGTGAGATACCCCCTCTACATAGAGGGGTTTGATTCAGGAATTTGAAATACAGCCATTTGAAATACAGCCATTTTGTACAAATAAATATTTAATGTAGGCCTACACTGGTTCAGGCCCTGTGAGATACCACCTCTACATACAGGGGTTTGATTCAGGAATTTGAAATACAGCCATTTTAAATACAGCCATTTTGTACAAAGAAATATTTAATTTAGGCCTACACTGGTTCATGCCCTGTGAGATACACCCTCTACATACAGGGGTTGGATTCAGGCATTTAAAATACAGCCATTTGAAATACAGCCATTTTGTGCAAAGAAATATTAAATTTAGGACTACACTGGTTCATGCCCTGTGAGATACTCCCTCTACATACAGGGGTTTTATTCAGTCATTTGAAATACAGCCATTTGAAATACAGCCATTTTGGGCAAAGAAATATTTAATTTAGGCCTACACTGGTTCAGGCCCTGTGAGATACCCCCTCTACATACAGGGGTTTGATTCAGGCATTTGAAATACAGACATTTGAAATACATCCATTTTGTGCAAAGAAATATTAAATTTAGGCCTACACTGGTTCATGCCCTGTGAGATACCCCCTCCACATACAGGGGTTTGATTCAGGCATTTGAAACACAGCCATTTGAAATACAGCCATTTTGGGCAAAGAAATATTTTATTTAGGCATACACTGGTTAATGCCCTGTGAGATAACCCCTCTACATACAGGGGTTTGATTCAGGAATTTGAAATACAGCCATTTGAAATACATCCATTTTGTGCAAAGAAATATATAATTTAGGCCTACACTGGTTCATGCCCTGTGAGATATAGCTTCTACATGCAGGGGTTTGATTCAGGCATTTGAAATACAGCCATTTTGGGCAAAGAAATATTTAATTTAGGCCTACACTGGTTCAGGCCCTGTGAGATACCCCCTCTACATACAGGGGTTTGATTCAGGCATTTGAAATACAGACATTTTAAATACAGTTATTTTGGGCAAATAAATATTTAATTGAGGCCTAGTCTGGTTCAGGCCATGTGAGATACACCCTTTACATACTGTCGTTCTGTTCTACTATTAATTGAACACCCATTTAGGGCAAGATCCTAAATTCAAAAAATATGAGGAGAGCGCCAATAAGGGACGTGGCCCAATTCGTGGTGCTGCTGGTGAAGCTACTGCTGCAGGGAGAGGACGTGGTCGATCTGTGCCAGCTACACGCACAAGTGAAACCCCTTCCTCAGGTGCGAGTAGGCGACAGAACCTGCAGCGGTATTTGGTCGGGCCTAATGCGGCTCTATGAATGGTGAGGCCTAAACAAGTACAGGCGATAGTAGATTGGGTTGCTGACAGTGCATTCAGTTCCTTCACATTGTCTCCCACCCAGTCTCCTGCTAAAAGACCACAGTTGGCACCTGCAGCCGATGTCTATCAGTCTTTCACCTCACCCCCTTGCAAATCAGCCAAGCAGTCTGAGCCCCAAGTCATGCAGCAGTCTCTTCTGCTTTTTGATGACTCTGTTAGCAGGGTTTCCCAGGGCCATCCACCTAGCCCTGCCCCAGAAGTGGAAGAGATTGAGTACACCGATGCCCAACCACTTATTTTTCAAGATGAGTACATGGGAGGACCATTGCAGCACGTCTCGGATGATGATGAAACACAGGTGCCAACTGCTGGGGCTTTCAAAAGTGTGCAGATCGACAAGGAAGGCAGGGGTGAAGACTGGGTGGAAGATGATGTGGAGGACAATGATGTCCTCAACCCCACATGGAATCAAGGTCATGCGAGTGACCTATGTAGTTCGGCTGTGTTCGCACAGAGCCACCAGCACAGCAGAAGGGGGAGCAGGGTGCAAAAGCGGAGCGGCCACCCTCTAGACAGTATGCCTCCTACTGCCCACCGCAGCAAGGGACTGAGCACACCAAAGCCAGCTCCAAGGAGTTCCCTGGCGTGGCAGTTCTTCAGACAATTTGCTGACGACAAGACACGAGTGGTTTGCACGTGGTGCATTCAGAGCATGAAGCGAGGCATAAACGTTCTAAACCTGAGCACAACCTGCATGACCAGGCATTTAAGTGCAAAGCACGAGCTGCAGTGAAATAGACACCTCAAAAACTAAGAAAGGTCTCTGGCTCCTCCTGCTTCCTCTTCTGCTGCAGTCTCGGCCTCTTCATCCATCTCTGGAGTGACAGTGCCACCTGCCACCCCGCAAACAGAGGATCTGCCAGCAACACCAACACCTGCGTCACCAAGCATCTCCACAATGTCCCATGGAAGTGTTCAGATCTCCATCTCCCAAACGCTGTAGAGGAAGAGTAAGTACCCCCCTACCCACCCACGATCCCTAGCCCTGAATGTCAGCATTTATAAATTACTGGCCTTTGAAATGCTGTCATTCCGTCTGGTGGAGACGGATAGTTTTAAAGGCCTTATGGCGGTGGCTGTCCCACAGTACGTCGTTCCCAGCCGCCACTACTTTTCAAGGCTAGCCATCCCTTTCCTGCACAACCAAGTAGGGGACAAAATCAGGTGTGCACTACGCAACGCCATCTGTGGCAAGGTGCACCTGACTATGGATACGTGGACCAGTAAGCACAGTTAGGGACGTTATATCTCCATAACAGCACACTGCGTAAATGCAGTGGCAGCTGGGCCTGAGGTGGATAGCAGTTTGGCACATGTCCTTCCACCACTGAGGATTGCATGGCGCTTCAGTTTGCCTCCTGTTGCTTCCTCCTTCTACTCTGCTTCCTCATCCTCTACCAGCTCCTCATTTGGTCAGCGTAACACCTTCACGACCAAATTCAGCACAGCCAGGGGTAAACGACAGCAGGCAGTTTTAAAACGTATCTGTGTGGGGGACAAACCCCACACCGCGCAGGAGCTGTGGACGGTCCTTGAACAACAGACCGATGAGTGGTTTGTGCCAGTCAGACCTCAAGCCCGGCCTGGTGGTGTGCGATAATGGGCGAAATCTCGTAGCAGCTCTGAGACTAGCCTGTTTGACACACATCCCTTGCCTGGCGCATGTGCTGAATTTGGTGGTGCAGAGATTCCTTAAAAATTACCCCGATATGTCAGAGCTGCTGCATAAAGTGCGGGCCATCTGTGCGCGCTTTCGGGGTTCTCACCCTGCTGCTGCTCGCCTGTCAGCGCTGCAGCGTAACTTTAGCCTTCCCGTTCATCAACTCATATGTGACGTGCCTACAAGGTGGAACTCCACCTTGCACATGCTGTCCAGACTGTGCAAGCAGCAGCAGGCGATAGTGTAGTTTCAGCTCAAGCACGCACGGGTGAGTCGCTCGGCGGATAAGCACCACTTCACCACCAATGACTGGGCCTCCATGCGAGACCTGTGTTCCTTGTTGCGCTGTTTCGAGTACTCCATCAACATTGACAGTGCCAATAACACCGTTCTCAGCGTTACTATCCCACTTCTATGCCTCCTTGAAAAAAGCTCCTGGCGATGATGGAAGAGGATGTGGCACAGGAGGAGGAAGAGGGATCATTTCCTTGGGTTTCCGGCCAGTCATTCACAAGTGGCTCCGAGGGTGGGTTCCTGCACCCTCAAATCCAAGGTACACAATTGTCCAGCCAGGGCACAGTTCTGGAGGATGACAAGGTGGAGGATGAGGAGGAGAAGATGCAGGAGGAGGAACCATGTTCACAGCAGGGTGGCACCCAGACCAGCTCTTGGCCATCACTGGTGCATGAATGGGGGGATACAGAGGACACAGACGATACACCTCCCACAGACGACAGCTTTTTGTTGCCTCTGGGCAGCCTGGCACACGAGCGATTACATGCTGCAGTGTCTCCGCAATGACCGCCGAGTTGCCCACATTCTAACTTGTGCTGGTTACTGAGTGGCCACGCTGCTGGGTCTTCGTTACAAGGACAACGTACTGTCCTTAATTCAGTCACTGGAGCGTGATCGTAAGATGCGCGAGTACAAGTGCACACCGGTACACGCGCTGCTGGTGGCATTCCCACCTGACAGCGGGGGCACAGTGGAAGCACAAGGCAAAGGCAGAGGATGAGGAAGAGGTCTCCAATGCAGCTGGGGCACCGCCAGCACCTCAGAAGGCAGGGTTAGCATGGCCGAAATGTGGAAAAGCTTTGTCAGCACGCCACAACAACCAGCACCACCAGCTGATATGGAACATCTTAGCAGAAGGCAGCATTTCACCAACATGGTGGAGCAGTATGTATGCACACGCCTACACGTACTGAATGACGAGTCTGCCCCTTTCAACTTCTGGGTCTCTAAATTGGGCACATGGCCTGAGCTTTCCCTTTACGCCTTGGAGGTGCTGGCCTGCCCTGCAGCCAGTGTATTATCTGAACGTGTGTTTAGCACGGCAGGGGGCATCATCACAGACAAGCGCAACCGCCTGTCCACAGCCATTGTGGACAAGCTCATGTTCATTAAAATGAACCAGGCATGGATCCCTCAGGACTTGTCCATACATTGTGCAGAATAGACATGTATACCGGCACTAAGCAGCCATTGTTATACTGCAGCGCAATTGCTCATGTTTGTATTTTGGATATTTCACACTCTTTTGGAGTGTACCTTAATTTTAAAAAAATTAATTAAAACCAAAAACCTGTGTTGGCTATCTCGTCCTCCTCCACCGCCGCTTCCACCTACTCCGCTACGTCCACCGCCTCTTCAAACTCCTCCTCCATATGGAACTCCACCTCACAAATCAATTTTTTTTTTTATGTACGTGTTTTATTTTATATCATTTCACTACTTTGTCATTTACATTTTAGGGTTAAATTCCCCAATTTTTGGGTGTATATTGCCACTGCTATACCTAGTAGGCTGGTTAACAAAAAAAAATAATTTGTCAGTTACATTTTCAGTTGAAATTCAAAAATTTTTGGGTGTGAAGTACCACTGTGTAACAGTACAGCCTGGATCACAGCGGCTCCCTGTGACGATACGCTGACTTGCGCTCCAGCGTAGAACGCACCGGCCGTCTGCGATGATACGCTGGCTTGCGTTCCAGCGTGGAACGCAGCGACCGCCTGTGTTGTTACGCTGGCTTGCTCTCCAGCGTGGAACGCAGTGGCTGCTGGGCCCTCCTGTGACTCCGCCCACTTACCGTCCGGCCCTTAAATAGAAGACAGGTGCTAAGCAGGGTGTTCCACTAATGGAGTGTGCACCCTGCTAGCTCCACTGCATCTGAGGACTCTGTCCACATATCCAGACCTGGATCCCTAACAACAGCGTGAAGGACTGTCTACCTTCTTGCCACTGGCTTCCCCACTGCTGGCTTCCTAGCCAGGACCAACTAACCGCAAGTATATGCCTGTTACCTGCTCTGATTAATGTCGTGGAACTCTGAGTGGGGTGGTTCCTGACTGGTGTGAGACGATACTCCCAAACCAACTCTGAACCTACTGCATACTATATACTAAACTGTGGACATGCTATACTAACTCTGAACCTACTGCATACTATATACTAAACTGTGGACATGCTCTGAACCTACTGCATACTATATACTAAACTGTGGACATGCTATACTAACTCTGAACCTACTGCATACTATATACTAAACTGTGGACATGTTCTGAACCTACTGCATACTATATACTAAACTGTGGACATGCTCTGAACCTATGGCATACAATATACTAAACTGAGGACATGCTATATACTAACCCTGAACCTATTGCATACTAGATACTAACTCTGAACTGTGCACAAGCTTATACTAACTTGTGACTCCTGTTATACTGGGAGACCTTCCTCTCCAGCAGTAATACTAAATAGATGGATAGCGGTAAATGATTTTGTTACCCCAAACTCTCCGCCCAAGACTGAGAGAGACGCCTGGGGTACATACTGAGTAACCGCGAATCCCACAGCCAAGAACAAGGGCAGTGGGATAATAGTGCATGTCCATTGCTTCCGCAGTTGAGATCCTAACTGATCAACTAGGTGCGTTACATATTAGTGGAACCCACATGGATCCAGCGGAGGTTGCAGGTCACCTCGTCACCCTCACTAAGAGGGTGGAGACCCTCAATGTGACTATACAACATCTCCAGCTAGAAAACCAGGCAATACGGCAACTTGTCCTTCAGGGGCCAGGACACCCCCGTGATGGACCAGAACCCAAGGTCAGCCCACCTGAGATATTCGCGGGTGACCGAAGGCAGTTCAGGGATTTCCTGAACGCGTGCAAACTAATGTTTCAGCTGCAGCACCGGACTTACCCAACTGACAGAACAAAAGTACTTACCATGATCTCATACCTCAGGGGGGAGCCCAGAGCATGGGCCAATACTTATTTAGAAAAAGAAGACCCAGTCCTGGAATCCTTCCCTCTGTTCCTTGAAAAAATGGCCCTTCTCTACGAGGACCATAGTAAACAGCTGACCGCTGAGACCGCTATACGCAGCCTTAAACAAGGGAGACGACCTGTAGAGGACTTTATTGCGGAATACACTCGCTGGGCCCGGGAGACTGAATGGAATGACCTCACTCTTAGGAATCAGTTCCGCCTAGGTCTTTCCGAGGCCCTGAAGGACGAATTAGCCCGAGGAGAATTACCACTTACACTTAATGCCTTGATGCAGAAGGCCACCACCATTGACAGACGGCTGAGGGAACGCAGAGCCGAGAGAGTCTCAGGCTTTACACCCAACCCAAGACCGTCCAGCCAGGGTCCTGCTGTAGAGATGATGGAGATTGGGGCGATCCGAGGTCCTCTGACCGAGAGAGAGAAAGCCAGGAGGCGTAACCTCAACCTCTGTTTATATTGTGCGTCTGCTGACCATACCGTTGACGGATGCCCCGCGATACGTAAGAAGTGCGAAGGTAAGAGCGGCACGTCTTGTACCTTAGGCAGTACAAAAAATAGTACTGGTGGTTACATATACACGTCTCTCACCTTACAGTGGGACCAAAACCGGATTATCGTTGAAGCCATGGTGGACACGGGAGCATCCGGGAATTTTATCGATATGCATCTGGTTGAGCGAAATAAAATTCCCCACATGAGAAAAAACGTTCCGATATCCGTGAGTTTCATTGACGGTACCACTTCTAGTCCTATCCACAGTCAGACTCAACCCCTCATGGTGACATGTGAAAATAACCACACAGAATTCTTATCCTTTGATATCATACACTCTCTATTGTTTCCCGTGATTTTTGGGTTGCCATGGTTGCAAATACACCAGCCAGCCCTCCTATGGAAACAGGGGAGAGTTCAGTTTACGTCACCTTATTGTATGGAGACCTGCTTTCCTCTCAAATCTCTCATGCACGTGGGAGTGAACCAGGTCCCCAGCCAATACGCAGACTTTGCTGAGGTATTCAGCGCAAAGAAGGCAGAATCTCTTCCGCCCCATAGATCTTACGATTGCCCCATAGACTTGCTGCCGGGTAGTGAGATACCCACGGGTAGAATTTATCCATTGGCACAACCAGAACTTGTTCACCTCAAACAGTACCTAGAAGAGAACTTACGAAAAGGTTTTATTCAGCCTTCAACCTCCCCGGCAGCAGCAGGGATGTTCTTTGTGAGAAACAAAGACTCAAGCCTAAGGCCCATTATAGATTACAGAGCCTTGAACAAAGTAACAATCAAAAATCGGTACCCCTTGCCACTAATATCCGAACTCATAGAAAGATTACAAACAGCAACAATCTACACCAAGCTGGATTTGAGAGGCGCATACAACTTAATTAGGATCAGAAAAGGTGATGAATGGAAGACAGCTTTCCGCACTCGGTATGGTCTCTTCGAGTATACAGTGATGCCCTTCGGGTTGTGCAACGCCCCTGCCACATTCCAAAATTTTATTAACGACATCTTTAGGGATCTACTGGACGTATGTATAATCATCTATCTTGATGATATACTAGTGTATTCCGATAACTTACACGATCACAGGAAACATGTCCGTTGGGTTCTCGCACGGTTAAGTGTTCATCGCTTATACGTCAAACAGGAAAAATGTGTATTCGAAGTAGACGCATCCCAGGCAGCCATAGGAGCTGTTCTGTCCCAGCGAAGCTCTTTTTAAACTCCGTTACATCCTATCGGGTTCTACACCCGGACGCTAAATACCGCCGAATTCAATTACCCCATAGGCGAAAAGGAACTCCTCGCCATAAAGTGCTCCCTGGAAAATTGGAGGCATTTACTTGAAGGATCAATACACCCCATCACAATTTATACGGATCACCGTAATCTACAATACCTGAAAACCAATAAAACATTATCAGGCCGTCAAGTACGGTGGAGTTTTTTTTTTGACAGGTTTAACTTCCAAATTATATACCGACCAGGCTCAAAAAATGGGAAGGCCGACGCCTTGTCACGACTGGCTGAAATTCGCACCTCAGACACGGCCCCCACATGGATCATTCCACCGAAGAAACTCGTCCTTGCCACCATAACGTTGGAAACCCAGCTCAAGGATGCTCTAATTAATGACCATGCTAACACCCCCCCTGGTCTTTCGCAGAACCAACAGGGTCTCCTTTACAAGGACAGCCAACTGTACATACCACCCTCCATCACCAATCAGGTGATCAAACTTTGCCATGATTTACCCCTCGCGGGACATCCCGGCATTGCTAAAACCACAACCCTGATACGCAGGAACTTCTGGTGGCCAAAGATGACCAAACAAATTGAGGAATACGTTTCCACGTGCGAGACCTGTGCCTCATGTAAAACTGACAGAAACCGACCTTATGGTCTCCTAATGAGTCTTCCCATCGCCAACAGACCCTGGGAATGGGTCTCGATGGATTTCATAGTTGAACTTGCCCTTTCCAGAGGAAACAACACCATCATGGTGGTAGTGGATTTGCTGACTAAGATGGCACACTTCGTGCCCCTCAAGAAGTTACCCTCCTCCAAGGAAACGGCCGTGGTATTCCTGTCTAATATTATTAAGTTACATGTAATTCCTAGCCAGGTCATATCAGACAGGGGTTCGCAATTCGTATCCAAATTCTGGAGAGCACTTTGTTCCAGACTTCAAATCGACCACAGAATGTCTACCGCCTATCACCCCCAAACTAATGGGCAGACTGAAAGGGTGAATCAGTGTCTGGAACAGTATCTCAGATGTCACTGCTCATTTCTCCAGGATGACTGGGAGGGCCTACTTCCTCTCGCTGAATTCGCCTATAATAATTCTACGAATTCCTTCACATTACATACTCCATTCTTTGCTAATTACGGATTTCACCCTAGGTCTCTTCCTCAAACCAGCCTTCCCACAAACGTTCCAGCCACAGACTATTATCTGACCACTTTGCAAACTACCCTTAAGACGCTAAAAGACAACCTTCAACGGGCAAAAGAAAGACAGAAGTGTTACTACGACCGTCGTAGGAGAGAAAGTCCTCCCTACCAGGTCGGGGACTCGGTTTGGTTATCAACAAAAAACCTTCGGTTGGGGGTACCTTCCAAGAAATTGGGAAGACAATTCCTGGGTCCTTTTCCGATAGAAAGGATTATTAACCCCAACACGGTGAGACTCACCCTTCCTCCGCGATTACAGGTACATCCTACATTCCACGTGTCACTACTGAAGCCGTTTAGATCTAGGCCGTTCCCATCAAGTGATCCTCGACCCTTGCCTCCGATAGAGGTCCAAGGAGAAGAAGAATTTGAAGTTGAGCAGCTCATTGATTCCAGAAGAAGACGGGGGAAGATCCAGTATCTCATTAGATGGAAGGGGTATGGTCCCCAGGATGACTCTTGGGAAGATGTGCAAAACGTTCATGCTCCCAGACTCCAAAGATTGTTCCATAGAAGATTTCCCAACCGACCCTCTCCTAGTGGGGTACCCCGGAGGGGTCCCTTTAAGGGGGGGGGGGGGTACTGTAACATTACAGCCTGGATCACAGCGGCTCCCTGTGACGATACGCTGACTTGCGCTCCAGCGTGGAACGCACCGGCCATCTGTGATGATACGCTGGCTTGCGTTCCAGCGTGGAACGCAGCGACCGCCTGTGTTGTTACGCTGGCTTGCGCTCCAGCGTGGAACGCAGTGGCTGCTGGGCCCTCCTGTGACTCCGCCCACTTACCGTCCGGCCCTTAAATAGAAGACAGGTGCTAAGCAGGGTGTTCCACTAATGGAGTGTGCACCCTGCTAGCTCCACTGCATCTGAGGACTCTGTCCACATATCCAGACCTGGATCCCTAACAACAGCGTGAAGGACTGTCTACCTTCTTGCCACTGGCTTCCCCACTGCTGGCTTCCTAGCCAGGACCAACTAACCGCAAGTATATGCCTGTTACCTGCTCTGATTAATGTCGTGGAACTCTGAGTGGGGTGGTTCCTGACTGGTGTGAGACGATACTCCCAAACCAACTCTGAACCTACTGCATACTATATACTAAACTGTGGACATGCTATACTAACTCTGAACCTACTGCATACTATATACTAAACTGTGGACATGCTCTGAACCTACTGCATACTATATACTAAACTGTGGACATGCTATACTAACTCTGAACCTACTGCATACTATATACTAAACTGTGGACATGTTCTGAACCTACTGCATACTATATACTAAACTGTGGACATGCTCTGAACCTATGGCATACAATATACTAAACTGAGGACATGCTATATACTAACCCTGAACCTATTGCATACTAGATACTAACTCTGAACTGTGCACAAGCTTATACTAACTTGTGACTCCTGTTATACTGGGAGACCTTCCTCTCCAGCAGTAATACTAAATAGATGGATAGCGGTAAATGATTTTGTTACCCCAAACTCTCCGCCCAAGACTGAGAGAGACGCCTGGGGTACATACTGAGTAACCGCGAATCCCACAGCCAAGAACAAGGGCAGTGGGATAATAGTGCATGTCCATTGCTTCCGCAGTTGAGATCCTAACTGATCAACTAGGTGCGTTACACACTGCTATACCTAGTAGACAGGTTAACCAATAAAACAATTTGTCTGTTACATTTTCTGGTGAAATTCAGCAATTTTTTGGTATGATGTACCACTGCTATACCTATTAGACCGGTAAAAAAAAAATATAGCATTTGTCAGTTACATTTTACTGTCAAATTCACCAGTTTTTGGGTGTAATATACCCCTCCTCTACGTAGTTGACAGCTTAATAAATTTCAATAATTTTTATTTTACATTTTCGGGTGACAATAAACAATTGTTTTCTGTCATAGACCCCTGCTCTACCAAGTAGACAGGTTAATTAATTTCTGTAATTTTTCTGTTACATTCTTGGGTTGACATTATACAATTTTATACGTGAATAAACCCCTGCTCTGCATAGGTGACCGGGAATAAAATTTCTGAAATGCTTCTTTAATTGATGCGCGCCACCTCCTTTGAGGTTGTACCACATTTAAGCTTCAATACTTTGTCCCACATTTCCGCTATACTCTTTTGGCCAACATTGCAACTCAATAGCTTTTCCCACAATTCCCCTTGACTCTTTTGGCCTACATTTGGGCTTCTGTAATTTGTCCCACATTTGCGCCTCAATAGCTTTTCCCACATTTCTTCTCGATCCCAATTATTTTAAATAAATTGATCTCCCTTTAATTTGGTCTCTTTTTCTCCCGCTCCCTCTCCCGCCTGGAACCCTGATTCCCAGCCACCCGTAATCACCATGATAGGCGCATAAAAGAACATCGAAAGTTGATAGAGCAGCTATCAAATTGGATCGTGAACATCACAGGGACGTGCAACATGGTGGGGCAGTAAGTATGCAAACGCCTACACGAACTAACTGACAGGGGTCAGTCCCTGCAACTTCTGGGTCTCCAAATTGGGCACATGGCCTGAGCTTGCCCTTTACGCCTTGGAGGTGCTGGTCTTCCATGCAGCCGGTGTATTGTATGAACGTGTGTGTACCCTAATTTAATTTTTTTTAAATAAATTTTAAAACAAAAAGCAGTGTAGGCTACCTCCTCCTCCACCACTTCCACCTACACTGCCACATCCACTGCCTCCTCAACCTCCTACTCCATATGGACCTGGTCCTCCTAGATTAAGATTATTATTTTTTATTTTTACCTATTTTATGTTATTTAAAGTAATTTCCCTATCCACATTTGTTTGCAGAGCACTTGCCATGCTTTTAACCACATTTTGACGACATTTGCAGCCCTCTAGCCCTTTCCATGACATTTTTACAGCCATTTTAGTGCTCAAAAGTTCGGGTCCCCGTTGAGTTCAATGGGGTTCGGGGTCAAGTTCAGGTCCCGAACTCGAACTTTTTTCCGAAGTTCGGCTGAAACCGTCGAACCCGAACATCCAGGTGTCCGCTCAACTCTAGTAGAGTTGCATGTAGGTGGGCATGAAGAGTTGCTTCCTGGACACGCATTCCAATATTGCTAATAGAGCAGAGGAGGAAGAGCTTGAGAGGCAGAAAGTGAGGAATATAATGTGAAAGAAACCGTACTGCCAATAGATGCATCATGGCTGCTGCAAGGGAGACCAGGAAAAGGAGGAAACTCTTCTTGTGGTAGCTGGCTGCCACCTCTTTTTGCCTACGGGATGGGGTAATGCCGATTAATGTGGTTGAATAGAGCTGTGGTGTCTATTTTTGTGTTTGACTGCCCACAGTTTATTTCCTCTTGCAGAGCTTGCAATGGGCAAGATGTCTGTCTTCCAGCAGCGTGGAGAAAAACAGCCAGACGGGAGGTACTCACATAGAGCTACAAGCAGCTTAGCTTGGCTTAGCTCTGGCATGTTTTGGGCTTAATGCACCCAAAGCAGATATGGCCCTAGCAGTTCTTTGGAAGTTATATTTTTTCTGCTCTTTATTGCTGTGGCTGCCACTACCCTCCTCATCTGTCCTCCTTAGCACCCCAATCCGGCTCCTAGGTCCACATCATCGGAGTCTGTACTCTACCTGGTACTTTCATCAGACTGTGATATACTGTTCTTATGGTGGGCTAATTGGCCCTCCTCCCGACTCCCTGCTCTATATTTTCCCGGACTTCCACTGTCACTGCCCCATCATCAAAATCTTGGCTACAGGTTCCATAGTTGCCATCACAGCTATGCATGTGGTTCCTCACATCCTCCTGAACCGCCTCCTCATGGCAGTCGAAACTCTGACTACTAGTACACAAGTAATCAATAGGGAGACACTCTTGACTATCTGCCATAGGGCATAGTGGGCTTTTGTTGCCACTTATTAGGAAAAAGGAAGGCACCCCGCTAGGAAGGGCAAGACAGAGAGGACTCCACTTAAAGCCTTTTCTGGAGGAGCAATGCTGTGACCCCTGGCTCCAAGGCACGATGCAGGGCCGTTTCTTGGACTGGGCGGCTGCCGACAGCGAGTCGGGTCGGTGTAGAGACTGCCACAAACACCACACACTGTAATGACATGCAGAACGGCGGTGGCCTTCTCTCACCTCCCGGCAGCGCCCTTACTACTTTATAGACGCCCTGCCAGTGTCACAACTTGCACGCTTCTCATTTAGGAGATTTGAATCTGACAAAGGCATAGTCATTTGTATTGCCATCAGCTATAAGAGCAGCATAATCATTGACTTAAAAAAGAAGTCACATGACAGCTGCCCCTACACACTCAGCTCTGCTATATCTCTATATATCTATCTACTGTATAGTAATACTTAGAGATATATAGATATAGCAGAGCTGAGTGTGCAGGGGCAGCTGTCATGTGTATAGATGTAGCAGAGCTGGGTGTGCTGGGGCAGCTGTCATATATAGAGATATAGTAGAGCTGATTGTGCTGGGGCAGCTGTCATGTGTTTTAGATGTAGCAGAGCTGGGTGTGCTGGGGCAGCTATCATATATAGAGTTATAGCAGAGCTGAGTGTGCTGGGGCAGCTGTCATATAGAGATATAGCAGAGCTGGGTGTGCTGGGGCAGCTGTCATGTGTATAGATGTAGCAGAGCTGGGTATGTTGGGGCAGCTATCATATGTAGAGATATAGCAGAGCTGAGTGTGCTGGGTCAGCTGTCATGTGTATGGATGTTCACTAGCTATCAAAGCTATAAACGAGTCTACAGTAGAAGTCTCATATTTTTTCAGGCAGTGGCTATGCAGCTCTTATAGCTGTGGGGTAAAATGCCTTGCCTCTGATAAAGAAGGTCATGGGTTTGAGTCCCAGCAGAAACTTTTCTGAAATACAGGCTAAATTAGAATACACAAGCACTGACTCCATATATGGACATACAGTGCGGGACACAGGCCGGAAGAGGCTGCATCGCTGACATGGAGGTAAGTATAAGTTTTTATTTTTTTAATACCCGACTGTTACTGCCACATGGGGGGAGCTGGAGGCACTTGATACTGGCACATGGGGGGTTGGCACTATGATACTAACACATGGGGGAAGGAGAGAGGCACTTGATACTGGCACATGGGGGAGGGTGGGAAGGAGAGAGGCACTTGATCCTGGCACATGGGGGGAGGAGAGAGGCACTTGATACTGGCACATTGGGGGGGGAGATGGCACTATGATACTGGCACATGTGGGGTGGGTGGGTAGGAGAGAGGCACTTGATACTGGCACATTGGGGGCTACTGGCACATGATAGGAAGCTACTGGCACATAAGGGAAACTACTGGAACATAAGGGGGGCTACTGGCACATAAGGGGGCTACTGGCACATGATAGGAGGCTACTGGCACATAAGGGGGACTACTGGCACATAAGGGGGGCTACTGGCACATGATAGGAGGCTACTGGCACATAAGGGGGACTACTGGCACATAAGGGGGGCTACTGGCACATAAGGGGGGCTACTGGCACATGATAGGAGGCTACTGGCACATAAGGGGGACTACTGGCACATAAGGGGAGCTACTGGCACATGGGGGGCTACTGGCAGATAAGGGGGGCTACTGGCACATGACAGGAGGCTACTGGCACATAAAGGGGGCTACTGGCACATAAGTGGGGCTACTGGCACATGATAGGAGGCTACTGGCACATAAGGGGGGCCTACTGGCACATAAGGGGGACGACTGGCACTTGATAGGGGGCTACTGGCACATGATAGGGGGTGACTGGCACATAAGGGGCTACTGGCACATGATAGGGGGGCACTCTGGCTACTGGCACATGATGGTGGGGGCTCTTATTACTGTCACATGATTGGGGCATCTATGGGGGTTCTTATTACTGGCACATGATTGGGGGCCTCTATGGGGGCACATCTTACTGGCACATGATTGGGGGGCATCTATGGGGGCACATCTTACTGGCACATGATTGGGGGGCATCTATTGGGGCACTTATTACTGGCACATTATTGGGTGGCACTATAGGGGCATCTACTGAGGCTAAAAAGAAGGGGTATTTTATATGGGGGCTCTGTATAGGGGCATTTTATACTTGGACACATTATGGGGGGTACTATGGGGAAGGGGGGAGAGGAGCGCTATGGGGTCATCTACGGGGGCACTGAGAAGGGGTATTTTATATTAGCACATTATGGGAACATTAGCTCAACTGGGGGCATTACAAGGGGGTATGTTTTGCACATTATAAGGAGAATTATTTCTACTGGGCGGGGCATTATGGTGGGCTTTATTACTCCCCCATGGTATGACCCCCTAGTAGCAACACAAGCCACTCCCTGCTCTGCTACCCCTCTGCCCTTTCTCCAAATCCTTATTATGAAATCTTTCTCATTAGGATAAAGCACAACATCAGCTCCACCGAGCCCCCCAGCCAAAGTGTTGAAGTGGTGTCCGAGATCCCCAAGGGCCAAGCCAAGTAATTGTGAGTTTTCATGTGGAGTATGTTTATGTTATACACATATAGCCTACACTGTGCCACACAATATACAGTATACCTCTACACTGTGTAGGGGTTATACTGTTTATTGTACAGCATGGCACAGAGGTTATATTGTCCGGCATGGTGTAACCTCCATACATTTTATGTACAGTATACAGTAATCCGCCTTGCCATCTATGCTTTGAATCTGGATTTATATGTTACTTGGGTTTTGTGCATTTACTTGCGTGTGCTAGTTGAGACCTGCTGTGATTGGGTTTTAGTTAGTTATTAAATGCTAACATGACAGTTTTTTGGTTTTGCACATTATTGATTGTATTTCATGACTACTCTTCTAAGGGTATTGCCTTCCTTTATACTGCAGTTCTCCTGTACCACTCCCCTGCGACTTTTAGCAGTTTAAGCAGTAATTTATGATTTTCTTTTGCTCTCAATAAATCTTGTGTTAAGCATAAAAAATATAAAAAATATATGGTGAAACGGTTGCAAGTACTCTTCTGATATGATTTCATCGAGCAGTTTTGATGGGGGGAGTTTATTTGACATTCGCCCTGAGAGAAATTTTACCTAGAAACTGCACTGGCACGATGTAAAACTCTGAGGTCACCTCCACTTCATCCTGCTGTGTCTGAGAGGAGGAATGAGTCATCCAATCCACAATCCAATAATAATGGTGCTGAAAAAATAAAAACCGTGCTGCTTCTGAACAAGTTCCCACAGGATCAAATACCAAACACTTACCAAAGTTCTTCCACTGGTGTAGTCAATCACTGCTCCTTTATACAAGTGCTTTTTCCAGAGCTCCGTATTTAACTCTATATTAATCAAATAGAGGTAGAGCACACAAATAGTGAAGCACCGCAAGTAAACATGTAATCCTGCAATTTTATTATACTTGCAAAAGGATTTAAAATACAAGTGTGTCACAATAAAAAGTAGTAAGGAAAGGAGGTGAGGAATCAGCAGCACTGCTGCTCGACAAATCACTATATACCCCTCACTCCAATAGAAATCATAGACCAGCGGCTCAGCAGACAGACCGGATAATGTGGTGCTCAGTGTTGATACAAATAGATACTTGATATGCTGCGAATAGATGAAAAGAAACGCGACACTCACCCCAGTCTTGATAATGCTTCACAACTTTATTGCTTCTTCATGGCAACGAGCGGGCAGGCTGGGGAGCGGAATAGCCGTATGGTCTGGATCGGCGGTGACGGCCGTTTCGCGCGTGGCTTGCGCTTCCTCGGACCGCTATGACACAAAAGCACACCGCCGTGCATTTAAGGGCGAACCCCCAATCATCACCATGGTGACCAAAGGACGCTCCTCAGGTGCGCAACTGCGTGTAAAAATGGATACAATGAGAAGGACACATTATGTCAATGCAAATGCAAAACAGGTACAGTAGAGCAAACAATATCAATTAGAGGCAACAAATTACGATAGGCAAGACAGGCTTATGGGAGGACAGGGACTTTAAAGAAACACAGCCATATCATTTTTAACATTTAATCCGTGTGGACCCATGGCATTAGTCCTGATGATCCATCTAGCCTCCCGCTGCAGGAGGAGGCTGTGGCGGTCACCACACCTAGGGATGGGTCCCACGGCATCAATGCCAGCAAAGGAGAGGCTAGATGGATCACCATCATAGGCCGCACGGACATGGTCAATGAGGCGGGGAGAACCCCGACCTGTCTTAATGGAACTTAAATGCTCCCGTACTCTTTCGAATAAAGGTCCTATAGTTTTACCAATGTAAAACCTGCAACAAGCACACATTATGACGTAAACCAAGTAAGATGTGCGGCAGGTGATGAAGTCTTTGACTTTATGCATGACCACCCCCCCCCCCCCCATTCCCAAAGATAGTATTTTTCTCAGCGAATTTTGGGAACAGAAAGAACACATACCGCACTTGTAATTACCCTGCGGTTTTCTGTTCTGTAACCAATTGGTTTGTCTAGAATGTCTCAACACACTGTGAACTAGTCTATCTTTCAGAGTGTGGCATTTTTTGAAAGTAACAAGGGGTCTTTTTGAAATAAAGTACCCCAGGGAAGACTCGCCTCTCAAAAGGTCCCAATTATTTAACACAGCTTGTCTCACTATATCTGCTGCTGGGCTAAATTTAAACACAAATGCAAATTTGTCTTGATTGCTGTCCTCCATCTTATCCCTAAGGAGATTATAACGTGAATGCTGTCCGGCACGATATAAAGCATCGACAACGTCTCTTCTGGGGTAGCCCCTCTCCAGCAGCCTTTCCTTAAGTTGGTGGGCTTGCCTGAAATAGCCCTCATCCGTACTATTAATTCTATGTAACCGGATGAATTGTCCAAAGGGGACAGCATCCTTCACCGCGGGGGGATGAAAACTGGTCTGGTGGAGCAGCGAGTTTGTTGCGGTTGGCTTACGAAAACCTGTAGTATGGAGTATACCATCAACTGTGGTGACTCTTACATCCAGAAAATGCAGAGACTCACCACCAAAGTTGAGGGTAAATCTCATATTCATGTGATTAGTCTCATTTAAATGTTGTACAAACTGTTCACACAACTCTTCGCTGCCCGACCAGACCAGAAACACATCATCCACATAACGCAGGTAAAGGTGGACATATTTCAGGAAGGGGTTCCCCAAAGAGAAGACGTATGTCTCTTCAAATACTGCCAGATACAGGTTCGCGAAGGTACATGACACCAGTGTACCCATCGCTGTACCTAGTATCTGGCGGCACCACTGCCGGCCAAATTGGAACACGTTATTAGTGAGAACTAAATCTAAGGATTCCTGTATGAACCTCGAAAAAATGGAACTCTTGTCGGAGCGACTCAAAACCGTGGCTATGGCCTTCAAACCCAAATCATAGGGAATTCTCGTATATAAACTCTCCACGTCTAAGGGCACAAGGCGGAATTCCTCCTGCTACTCATAATTGTTGAGGGCGCGGAGGAAGTCCCCGGTGTGCTTTAGATACGTGGGAGTGCCCCTAAGTAAAGGCCTCAATAGCCAGTCGACATACCTAGAGATGGATTCGGTCGCTGATCCCACCCCAGCGACGATGAGTCGTCCCGGGGGATGGGACAGCGATTTATCTTTTTGGGACGAAATACCAGGTAGGGTTCTTGTCTATCGTAATTTGTTGCCTTTAATTGATATTGTTTGCTCTACTGTACCTGTTTTGCATTTGCATTGACATTATGTGTCCTTCTCATTGTATCCATTTTTACACGCAGTTGCGCACATGAGGAGTGTCCTTTGGTCACCATGGTGATGATCGGGGGTTCGCCCTTAAATGCACGGCAGTGCACTTTTGCGTCATAGCGGTCCGAGAAAGCGCAAGCCACGCGCGAAACGGCCGTCACCGCCGATCCACACCATAGGGCCATTCCGCTCCCCAGCCTGCACGCTCGTTGCCATGAAGAAGCAATAAAGTTGTGAAGCATTATCAAGATTGGGGTGAGTGCCGCGTTTCTTTTCATCTATTCGCAACATGTCACAATAAAAAGATCATTCTATCAACAGCAGGGACGGATGAAATTTTTTGGCCAAATGTACAGTTGTGGCCAAAAGTTTTGAGAATGACACAAATATTAGTTTTCACAAAGCTTGCTGCTAAACTGCTTTTAGATCTTTGTTTCAGTG
Source organism: Bufo bufo (assembly GCF_905171765.1). NCBI lineage: Eukaryota > Metazoa > Chordata > Amphibia > Anura > Bufonidae > Bufo > Bufo bufo. The sequence continues at coordinate 122,936,915 of NC_053397.1, forward strand.
GTTTCTGTGATGTAGTGAAATATAATTACACGCACTTCATACGTTTTAAAGGCTTTTATCGACAATTACATGACATTTATGCAAAGAGTCAGTATTTGCAGTGTTGGCCCTTCTTTTTCAGGATCTCTGCAATTCGACTGGGCATGCTCTCAATCAACTTCTGGGCCAATTCCTGACTGATAGCAACCCATTCTTTCATAATCACTTCTTGGAGTTTGTCAGAATTAGTGGGTTTTTGTTTGTCCACCCGCCTCTTGAGGATTGACCACAAGTTCTCAATGGGATTAAGATCTGGGGAGATTCCCGGCCATGGACCCAAAATGTCAAAGTTTTGGTCCCCGAGCCACTTAGTTATCACTTTTGCCTTATGGCACGGTGCTCCATCGTGCTGGAAAATGCATTGTTCTTCACCAAACTGTTGTTGGATTGTTGGAAGAAGTTGCTGTTGGAGGGTGTTTTGGTACCATTCTTTATTCATGGCTGTGTTTTTGGGCAAAATTGTGAGTGAGCCCACTCCCTTGGATGAGAAGCAACCCCACACATGAATGGTCTCAGGATGCTTTACTGTTGGCATGACACAGGACTGATGCTAGCGCTCACCTTTTCTTCTCCGGACAAGCCTTTTTCCAGATGCCCCAAACAATCGGAAAGAGGCTTCATCGGAGAATATGACTTTGCCCCAGTCCTCAGCAGTCCATTTACCAAATTTTCTGCAAAAGATCAATCTGTCCCTAATGTTTTTTTTGGAGAGAAGTGGCTTCTTTGCTGCCCTTCTTGACACCAGGCCATCTTCCAAAAGTCTTCGATTCACTGTGCGTGCAGATGCACTCACACCTGCCTGCTGCCATTCCTGAGCAAGCTCTGCACTGGTGGCACTCCGATCCCGCAGCTGAAACCTCTTTAGGAGACGATCCTGGCACTTGCTGGACTTTCTTGGACGCCCTGAAGCCTTCTTAACAAGAATTGAACCTCTTTCCTTGAAGTTCTTGATGATCCTATAAATTGTTGATTGAGGTGCAATCTTAGTAGCCACAATATCCTTGCCTGTGAAGCCATTTTTATGCAACGCAATGATGGCTGCACGCGTTTCTTTGCAGGTCACCATGGTTGACAATGGAAGAACAATGATTTCAAGAATCACCCTCCTTTTAACATGTCAAGTCTGCCATTTTAACCCAATCAGCCTGACATTATGATCTCCAGCCTTGTGCTCGTCAACATTCTCACCTGAGTTAACAAGACGATTACTGAAATGATCTCAGCAGGTCCTTTAATGACCGCAATGAAATGCAGTGGAAAGGTTTTTTGGGGATTAAGTTAATGTTCATGGCAAAGAAGGACTATGCAATTCATCTGATCACTCTTCATAACATTCTGGAGTATATGCAAATTGCTATTGTAAAAACTTAAGCAGCAACTTTTCCAATTTCCAATATTTTATGTAATTCTCAAAACTTTTGGCCACGACTGTACACAGTCACACAAAGTATGGAACAATTTGTAAGTCTGTTTTCTGGAACTTATAGACAGAGAGGAGAAATAAAATGTCCTTCCGTTTCCACAAACACACTAAAGACACTGCTACTGACAATTGACTTTGGAAATAATGCAGTATTGGCAAAATTAACAGATCTGGGCCTAATAGAGTGGAATAACTATAAATGACCGGGCCCCACAGAAAAATTTTGAATAGCATCCCCCCCACATCAACTTCTTTACAACCCCCTACTCCCATGTAACCCCATGCCTGAGGCTAGTCAAACTTGTTCTCTCAAACCATGCCTGGCAGCAGCTCCATCCATTTCCTGCACTTATATACTGTATGTCATGTCACTGTATATAGTGTCACTGTATGTATTGTCAACAGTATATTAATACTGTTGAGGGGGCCCTGACAATAAAAATATTTTAGTCCTCCTCCTGGGTGGGTGTCCTGGCCCAATATAAGTGAGGGACATGATCATGTGGAGTCACTGTGGGTAGAAATACATGGAGCTAAAAACAATAATTAATTACTAATAGGAGTTTACTATAAACCACCTAATATACCGGAGTCCACAGAAAATCTACTACTAAATGAGATAGACAAGGAGTCAAATCATATTGAGGTGGTTATTATGGGGGACTTCAACTACCTAGATATAGACTGGGAAACTGAAACTACTATATCTCATACAGGAAACAGGTTCTTGGCAATAACCAAAGACAATTACCTCTCCCAACTGGTTCAGGACCCGACTAGAGGGACGGCCATACTGGACTTAGTATTAACCAATAGGCCTGACAGAACAACAGACATGCAGGTTGGGGGACACCTGGGAAATAGTCACCATAAAGTAATAACCTTCCAATTATCATTCAAAAGAGCGTTTCTACAGGGAGGAACAAAAATACCAAACTTCAAAAAAGCAAAATTTAGCCAACTAAGAGAGGCCATAGGCCTAACTAACTGGGACAAGGTCCTCAAAAATAAAAATACAGCCACAAAATGGGATATCTTTAAAAGCATCCTAAAATCTCATTGTGAGAGGTACATAGCGTATGGGAATAAAAGGTTAAGGAACAAAAAGAAACCAATGTGGATAAACAGAACTGTAAAGAAAGCAATAAATGACAAAAAGAAAGCATATAAATCACTAAAACAGGAGGGTAGCACGGAAGCACTGAAAAACTATAAGGAAAAAAATAGAACATGTAAAAAACAAATAAAAGCAGCCAAACTAGAGACCGAGAAATTAATTGCCAAAGAGAGCAAAACTAACCCTAAAATGTTCTTCAACTATATAAATGTTAAAAAGTATAAATCTGAAGGTGTCGGCCCTTTAATGCCTTAAGGACACAGCCTTATTTCACCTTAAGGATCAGTCCATTTTTTGCAAATCTGACCAGTGTCAATTTAAGTGGTGATAACTTTAAAACGCTTTGACTTATCCAGGCCATTATTAAATTGTTTTTTTTTGTCACATATTGTCACTTCATGACACTGGTAGAATGGAGTAAAAAAAAATCATTTTTATTTATAAAAAAATACCAAATTTGCTAAAAATTTGAAAAAATTTGCAAATTTCCAAGTTTCAATTTCTCTACTTCTATAATACATAGTAATACTTACAAAAATAGTTATTATTTTACATTCCCCATATGTCTACTTCATGTTAGGATCATTTTGGGAATGACATTTTATTTTTGGGGGACGTTACAAGGCTTAGAAGTTTAGAAGTAAATCTTGAAATTTCTCAGAAATTTTTAAAAAACAACTTTTTAAGTACCAGTTCAGGTCTGAAGTCACTTTGTGAGGCTTACTACATAATAGAAACCACCCAAAAATGACCCCATTCTAGAAACTAGGTATTCAAAAATGATTTTGCAAACGTCGTTAAACCAAAAAATAATGGAAAATAGAGATACAATTTAAAAATGTCACCTTTTTTGGCAGATTTTCCATTTTAATATTTTTTTTTCCAGTTACAAAGCAAGGGTTAACAGCCAAACAAAACTCAATATTTATGGCCCTGATTCTGTAGTTTACAGAAACACCCCATATGTGGTCGTAAACTGCTGTACGGGCACACGACAGGGTGCAGAAGGAAAGAAATGCCATACGGTTTTTGGAAGGCAGATTTTGCTGGACTGTTTTTTTGACACCATGTCCCATTTGAAGCCCCCTGATGCACCCCTAGAGTAGAAACTCCAAAAAAGTGACCCCATTCTAGAAATTATGGGATAGGGTGGAAGTTTTTTTGGTACTAGTTTAGGGTACATATGATTTTTGGTTACTCTATATTACACTTTTTGTGAGGCAAGGTAACAAGAAATAGCTGTTTTGGCACAGTTTTTATTTTTTGTTATTTACAACATTCATCTGACAGGTTAGATCATGTGGTATTTCTATAGACCAGGTTGTCACTGACGCGGCGATACCTAATATGTATACTTTTTTATTTATTTATGTAAGTTTTACAGAATGATTTCATTTTTGAAACAAAAAAAATCATGTTTTAGTGTTTCCATAGTCTGAGAGCCATAGTTTTTTCAGTTTTTGGGCGATTATCTTGGGTAGGGTATGATTTTTGCGGGATGAGTTGACGGTTTTATTGGCACTATTTTGGGGCACGTGTGACTTTTTGATCCCTTGCTATTACACTTTTTGTGATGTAAGGTGCCAAAAAATTGTTTAGCACAGTTTTTATTTTTTATTTTTTACGGTGTTCATCTGAGGGGTTAGGTCATGTGATATTTTTATAGAGCCGGTCGATATGGACGCGGCAATACCTAATATGTATACTCTTTTTTTATTTATGTAAGTTTTACACAATAAATCATTTTTGAAACAAAAAAAAATATGTTTTAGTGTCTCCATATTCTGAGAGCCATAGTTTTTTTCAGTTTTTGGGTGATTATCTTAGGTAGGGTCTAATTTTTTGGGGATGAGATGACGGTTTGATTGGCACTATTTTGGGGTGCATATGACTTTTTGATCGCTTGCTATTACACTTTTTGTGATGTAAGGTGCCAATTTTTTTTTTATTTAGCACAGTTTTTATTTTTTACGGTGTTCATCTGAGGGGTTAGGTAGGTCATGTGATATTTTTATAGAGCCGTACGATACGGACGCAGAGATACCTAATATGTATACTTTTTTTTATTTATGTAAGTTTTACACAATAACAGCTTTTTTAAAACAAAAAAAATTATGTTTTAGTGTCTCCATATTCTGAGCCATATTATTATTATTATTTTTTTGGAGTGATTGTCTCAGGTAGGGGCTCATTTTTTGCGGGATGAGGTGACGGTTAGATTGGTACTATTTTGGTGGGCATACGCCTTTTTGATCGCTTACTGTTGTACTTTTTGTGATGTAAGGTGACAAAAAAATGGTTTATTTAGCACAGTTTTTATTTTTTATGGTGTTCATCTGAGGGGTTAGGTCATGTGATATATTTATAGAGCCGGTCGATATGGATGCGGCGATACCTAATATGTCAGCCTTTTTATTTTTCCCTATTTTTAACCAATTTTTTTTTACTTTATTTGGGGAAAATGACGTTTTTGTTTATTTTTACTTGAAACTTTAAATTTTTTGGGGGGAAAACTTTATTTTTTCAACTTTATTTTTCACTTTATTTTTGTCCCACTTTGGGACTTCAACTTTTGGGGGTCTAATCCTTTACAATGCATGCCAATACTTCTGTATTGGAATGCATTGGCTGTATGAGTAATACTGTGTGTATTACTCATACAGCTTCCGGGCTGGATCTCACAGGCTCATCACCAGAAGGCAGCGCAATGCCTTCATTAGGCATCGCGCTGCCTTCCATGCCATCGGGTCCCCCCTACAGCCCCACGGGGACCCGATGGCACCGCCGACCGCAACTGTCGCCGCATGTAAAAGCCACAAACCGCAGGTCTGAATTTGCGGCGGGTCCCCTGGGCATTAAGCCAAGGTGCCTGCTCAATGATTTGAGCAGGCACCTTGTTACAATCACCGCCCGCCGGGCGGCAGTGATTGGAAATACACATGACGTACCGGTACGTCATGTGTCCTTAAGTACCAGGACAACATGCCGTATCGGTACGTCATGTGTCCTGAATAGGTTAAAGAGTAATGAGGGGGGAGTCGCAGAGAGCGACGGGGAGAAAGCAAAGCTGTGAAATATTTTTTTCTCCAGTATATTCACTGAGGAAAATAAACTGTCAGATGAAATGCTGAATGTAAAAATAAATTCCCCATTGAAAGTGTCCTGTCTGACCCAGGAAGAAGTACAACAGCGACTTAAAAAGATTAAAATAGACAAATCGCCAGGTACACACTCAGATTGGGTCTCTGTCACTAGTGGGGTACCTCAGGCGTCAGTATTGGGCCCTATTCTCTTCAATATATTTATTAATGATCTTGTAGAAGGCTTGCATAGTAAAATATCAATTTTCGCAGATGACACTAAACTGTGTAAAGTAATTAACACTGAAGAGGACAGTATACAACTACAGAGGGATCTGGCTAGACTAGAGGCTTGGGCAGATAAGTGGCAGATGAGGTTTAACACTGACAAATGTAAAGTTATGCACATGGGAAGGAATAATGCAAGTCACCCGTACATACTAAATGGTAAGACACTCAGTAACACTGACATGGAAAAGGATCTAGGAATTTTAATAAACAGCAAACTAAGCTGCAAAAACCAGTGTCAGGCAGCTGCTGCCAAGGCCAATAAGATAATGGATGGCATCGAAAGGGGCATAGATGCCCGTGATGAGAACATAGTCCTACCACTTTACAAATCATTAGGCAGACCACACATGGAGTACTGTGTACAGTTCTGGGCTTCTGTGAACAAGGCAGACATAGCAGAGCTGGAGAGGGTCCAGAGGAGGGCAACTAAAGTAATAACTGGAATGGAGCAACTACAGTACCCTGAAAGATTATTAAAATTAGGGTTATTAACTTTAGAAAAAAGACGACTGAGGGGAGATCTAATTAATATGTATAAATATATCAGGGGTCAGTACAGAGATCTATCCCATCATCTATTTATCCCCAGGACTTTAACTGTGACGAGGGGACATCCTCTGCGTCTGGAGGAAAGAAGGTTTGTACACAAACATAGAAGAGGATTCTTTACGGTAAGAGCAGTGAGACTATGGAACTCTCTGCCTGAGGGGGTGGTGATGGTGAGTACAATAAAGGAATTCAAGAGGGGCCTGGATGTATTTCTGGAGTGTAATAATATTACAGGCTATAGCTACTAGAGAGGGGTCGTTGATCCAGGGAGTTATTCTGATTGCCTGATTGGAGTCAGGAAGGAATTTTTTATTCCCCTAAAGTGAGGAAAATTGGCTTCTACCTCACAGATTTAATTTTTTTGCCTTCCTTTGGATCAACTTGCAGGATGACAGGCCGAACTGGATGGACAAATGTCTTTTTTCGGCCTTTTGTACTACAGTGTATGTTACTAATAGTAGCCACCTCCCTTGCTTCCACTATAGCTATGTCCCTTGCCTAAGGTCTTATGTGCATTTAAATATGCAGATTCAGAAAAAAACTTCATTGTAAAACCTACTGTGAAATTATTTTCCCCCCTCCGCACACCAACACTTGAACTTTCTGAAGATGCCCTGACACAGTTTTCAGACTAGTATTTCATGTGTTTTCACTCAGAGATTTAAAATGCTACCCCTGGATTCTAAAATTGTAAAACTCGTGTTAAACACTTGTATTGCTATATTTAACAAAAATAATAATAAAAAATGAACTGTCTGGAGATGCCCTGTCACAGATTTCAGACTAGTATTTCATGAGTTTTCACTGACAGATTTAAAAAGCTACCTCTGTTATGTAAAATACACGTATATTTTTCCAAACAAAAAAAAAATAAAAAATATATAGAAATGTCTAGAGATGCTCTGTACCAGATTTTGGACATGGACTTACTTGGAGCTGTTTTTTTCCTGCTTCCTATTCATTTCAATGGGAGTCTATGTGTTGATTTTTCCCCAAAATAGTGCACACTGCTTCTTTTTTTCCATGCTTCTTTTTTACACGTGTAAAAAAAAAAAGTGCTGCTTCCCATTAAAATGAATAGGAAACTGTTTTGAGACATTTTTTTGGAGAAGATTTTGAGGCAGAAACTCTAAAATCAGCGTTTTCACTGACATTTAAAATGCATCTGTCCTCTGGATGGTTGTAACGGGGTTCCGAAGGTGCACTCGGTCTCCCATTAGCCGCAGACCTGCTGCTTAGCTTCAGGAGCGAGGATCTGTGTTTGACCTCGTTCCCAGGGCGGCTTTGCTAGCTGGGAGGCCCCCTGCTCCTAAGTCTGCATTGAGCGCCGAGCTGATCACTCGGTGCTCGACTGGTTGGTCTGTTGGTCATGTGACGCTGGCCACGTCACATGACCCTCACTCCCCACTATAAATACAGGCAGCATGCTGGCCACAGGTTGCCTGTTAATTTAGGTTCCACCTGTGATGTTGTCTTTCCTGGCGTACTTACCTCCTGCTGAATTCCTGCTGATCCTCTGCCTGCTCCTTGTGTACTTTGCTGCTCTCCTGGTATTCTGACCCCGGCCTCCTCCTAACGATCCTCTGCTGACTCCTTTGGTACTTCACGACCCTCCTGGTATTTATGACCCCGGCTTCTCCTGACAATTCTCTGCTTGCTCCATTTGTACTTTGTAGCTTTCCTGGTATTGACTCGGTCCGTTCACGTTCTGTTGTTTGTCTGTCTGTCATCCCTGCACTTATTCCAAGCTAGGGATTGCCGTCCAGTTGTCCCCTGTCATTAGGACTCGCGAGGCAAGTAGGCAGGGCCAGGGGTAAGGGTGGAGCGCAGTGGTCACTTCCCTCCCCCCTGTGTGTGTGTGTACGCGACCGTTACAGATTAACAGGCCCAATAACCACTGTATAATGAATCCTCTGGTGACCCTGACTGACCATGTCTCTAATCTGACGCAGATGGTACAGGAGTTAGGGGAAAAACTCAGTTCTTTTGAGTTAGGGCAAGGTTCTTCCACTCCTCAGGCCTCCAGTCCGCATTTTGAACCCCAGAACCCTTTTCTGGAGACCGGAAGATGTTTCTCTCTTTTAAGGCCTCATGCACACGACCATTGTGTGCACCCGTGGCCGTTGTTCCGTTTTCCGTGATTTTCTGTGGACCCATTGACTTTCAATGGGTCCGTTGAAAACTCGAAAAATGCACCGTTTGTCATCCGTGATCCGTGTATCCTGTCCGTCAAAAAAATAAGATCTGTCCTATTTTTTTGACGGACAACGGTTCACGGACCCATTCAAGTCAATGGGTCCGTGAAAAAACACGGATGCCTGGCTACCATCTTGTTCCATATGGCTGCTGCTGGTGCTACTGTCGCCATCAAGCCACTGCCACTATTGCTGCCGCTAGCAACACAGCTACAACCTCTTGCTGCTAATCCCCTCCTGCCACCACTATTAATGCTACACACCTGTCACTACTACTACCCATAAACAACCAATCTACTCCAAAGTATGTTGCATGTTTTGCTGCTGCTGATGCCACAACTGTTGCAGCCACAGGTCACTAGTGGTGTCGCTACAGGGGGTGAGAGGGGGCAATTGCCCCCCCTATGTTGTTCTTTGCCCCCCCAGATGCCCCCCCCCCCCGCTGATTTCCTAATGAGCGCTTCCATTATGGAAGCGCTCATTAGTACCGAAGGACCAGGAAGTGGTGAACGCTATGTACTTACTGCTTCCTGGTCCTCGGCTGTCGGTTGTGCAGGGCTGCGCACAGCGTGAGGGTGCTCTGTGACCTCACGCTGTGCGCGCCAGTTCAGAGCACAGTCGACTGAGGAGAAATAAAATTGCAGGCGGCGTCCAGGAGCAGGAGAGGCATAATGTGGGCTAATGAGGCATAATGGCTTATAATGGGGGCTAATGAGGCATCAGGGCTGATATGGGGGCTAATGAGAGGCATGGGGGCTGATATGGGGGTGATGAGAGGCATAATAGGGGCTAATAAGAGGCATAATGGGGGCTAATGAGGCATAAGGGCTTATAATGGGGGCTAATGAGGCATAAGGGCTGATATGGGGGCTAATGGGAGGCATGGGGGCTGATATGGGGGTAATAAGAGGCATAATAGGGGCTAATAAGAGAAATAATGGGGCTAATGAGGCATAAGGGCTTATAATGGGGGCTAATGAAGCATAAGGGCTGATATGGGGGCTAATGAGAGGCATGGGGGCTGATATGGGGATGATAAGAGGCATAATGGAGGCTAATAAGAGGAATAATGGGGCTAATGAGGCATAAGGGCTTATAATGGGGGCTAATGAGGCATAAGGGCTGATATGGGGGCTAATGAGAGGCATGGGGGCTGATATGGGGGTGATGAGAGGCATAATGGGGGCTAATAAGAGGCATAATGGGGGCTAATGAGGCATAAGGGCTTATAATGGGGGCTAATGAGGCATAAGGGCTGATATGGGGGCTAATGAGAGGCATGGGGGCTGATATGGGGGTGATAAGAGGCATAATAGGGGCTAATAAGAGAGGGTAGTGCCCATGGAACTTGAATTCCATCTGTTCAGCGTGGATGTGCAGAAGAGGATGAGGAGAAGGAGGATGAGGAGATGGAGAGTCACCCTGATGTCAACATCGACGTCTTGACTGTTGGTACTCTGGCACACATGGCTGACTTCATGTTAGGCTGACTTTCCAGCGACCCTCGCGTTATACGCATTTTAGATAACACAGATTACTGGGTGTTCACCCTTCTCGACCCCCGCTACAAAGAGAACTTCTCATCTCCCATTCCTCTGGTGGAGAGGACGAGCAAAATGGTGCAATACCAGAAGATCCTTGTTGGAAAATTGCTCCAAAATTTTCCATCTGACAACGCTGGTGGCAGAGTCCGTACTTCCTTCGGCAACCGAGGAAGGGAGACAAGGGGAATACAGAGCAGTTCCAACAAGGGCAGGGCAACACTCTCCGAGGCATGGGACACTTTCATGACACCCGGCCAGCAATCTCGCCCTGAAGCGCGGCCTAGTGGCACAAAGAGGGAAATGCTTTGGAAGATGGTGAAGGAATACATAGCAGACCGTGTTAGCATCCTAAATGATCCCTCAGTGCCTTACAACTACTGGGTGTCCAAATTGGACACGTGGCACGAACTTGCGCTCTACGCCTTGGAGGTGCTGGCCTGCCCTGCCGCCAGCATTTTGTCTGAGCGTGTATTTAGTGCTGCTGGTGGCATTATAACAGATAAGCGTATCCGCTTGTCCACTAGCAATGCTGACAGGTTGACAGGTAAAAAATTAACAAGGCCTGGATTGCACCTGACTTCTCAACTCCAACAGAGGAGAGCTGAGCTGATGATGAACATAAAGGCAATTTCAATCTATCATTTATAATGTACTCAATCTACTGTAGTGTATTCCAATGCACCTTTTCCACCACAAAAAAAAGAGTATACGGTTGAATCTTGTTTTCTCGTCCTCCTCCTCCTCATCCAGATTGTCTATATTCCCTCCACTCTAATTTTTTTAATAGGGTCAGCTCAACTGCAGGCCCTCGCCCCTAATGATTTAGAGGGTCAGTTCAGCAGCAGGCCCTCGCCCATAATATTTTAGAGGGTCAGCTCAGCAGCAGGCCATCACATATAATGTTTTAGAGGGTCAGCTCAGCAGCAGGCCCTCACCCCTAATGTTTTAGAGGGTCAGCTCAGCAGCAGACCCTCGCCCATAATGTTTTAGAGGGTCAGTTCAGCAGCAGGCCATCGCATATAATGTTTTAGAGGGTCAGATCAGCAGCAGGCCCTCACCCCTAATGTTTTAGAGCGTCAGCCCAGCAGCAAGCCCTCGCCCCTAATGTTTTAGAGGGTCAGCTTAGCATAGGGTTGCCACCTTTTCTTCAAGCCAAACCCGAACACTTTAGCACCTGGACGACAACTATCAATAAAATGGATTTTGCACTAACATGAAATTTGGATGTCTGTATTGGACGATATGTATTATTGCACATATAAGATGCCCCCCACAAAACATGTCACTGGTTACCTGTGGCATTTCTTTATGGGGGCATATTTTATGTGCAATACTAACAAGTGCCTTGCTCGGGGCAGGCAAGGCACTTGTTAGTATTGCACATAAAATATACCCCCATAAAGAAATGCCACAGGTAACCAGTGACATGTTTTGTGGGGGGCATCTTATATGTGCAATAATACATATCATCCAATACAGACATCCAAATTTCATGTTAGTGCAAAATCCATTTTATTGATAGTTGTCGTCTAATCAATATTTTTTATTAAAGGGTTTCTGTCATCAGAAAAAACGTTATGTTATGTAGCTGACTGACATTAGCGATGGGCTGATGTCAGCAGTACATAACAGTGTGTTTTATAACTCCCTGCCTGCCGCTGCCGCCGTTCTCTTAAAATAAAGACTTATAATATGCTAATGAGCATCTAGGTGCTATGAGGGCGTTCCTGCAGCACCTAGAGGCTCCGTCTATTCACCCTTTGGCAGTGGCACGCCCATGTCCAGTTGATTGACGTCCAAGTTCTCCTCTTCGTCCCATAAATCCTGCGCCTGCGCCGAATACTAAACGGGACGGCGCAGGCGTGGGATTTACGGGACAAAGAGGAGAACTCGAGACGTCAATCAACTGGACATGGGCGTGCCACTGCCAAAGGGTGAATAGACGGAGCCTCTAGGTGCTGCAGGAACGCCCTCATAGCACCTAGATGCTCATTAGCATATTATAAGTCTTTATTTTAAGAGAACGGCGGCAGCGGCAGGCAGGGAGTTATAAAACACACTGTTATGTACTGCTGACATCAGCCCATCGCTAATGTCAGTCAGCTACATAACATAACGTTTTTTCTGATGATTGACAGATTTCAGAATCCTGTTTAAACACTGTTACATTACACTTCAAATGTTTTATATTTATACCTTTTTAGAAGTAAGTGAGTGACTATCTAGGACAACAGGTGTCAGGACTCTCAGAGTTCAGTTCAGGACTCAGGACTGTCTTAGTTGGTCAGGTTGAAAAACCACTGCTGCTGCACTGCAGCCTGCAGGCAGGGCACAATAGTGGGCACTGGGCTGGGCACAGGGCACTACTTGGGCCGGCTGCCTGGCTGCTGCTGGAGGAGCTGGACTGGAGAGAAGTGAAGAGGAATGATTTTAATTCTCCCACGGTGAAGGAGCTCCCTGGCCCTGCCTCTCTCTCTGATGTCACTTCCTGACTGTGGACCGTCACCTGACTTCCTTATCAGAGAGAAGGAGGCAGGGCCACTGGGAGGCAGTCGCAGGCAGAGGAGGAGCGAGGAGGAGGGAGACTGACTGATTGAACAGTGAGTGAGCCGCAGCCGCTGCGCTGCCTGGCTGGAGGCACGGCACACATCACTGTAGTGTAGATAGAGGAGGGAGTGAGCAGGGAGAGGAGGGACTCGGCTCGGGGAGGCTCGGGACTGGAGCGCTGCGCTCAGCTGATCACCCGGCTGCCAGTGCTGCAGTGAGTGACAGCAGCTGAGCTTAAATATGCGATCGGGGATCGGATCATGCAGTTTGAATGAATAATCCTGTGCCCGGGTCTAAGAAAGGCTTGTACCCGGGCACAGGATTACAAACCCAGACTGCCCGGGTCAATCCCGGACGGGTGGCAACCCTAGCTCAGCAGCAGGCATTCACCCATAATGTTTTAGAGGGTCAGCTCAGCAGCAGGCCCTCGCCCCTAATGTTTTAGAGGGTCAGCTCAGCAGCAGGCATTCGCCCCTAAATGTTTTAGAGGGTCAGCTCAGCAGCAGGCCCGCACCTAAAATCTTTTACTTGGTCAGCTCACCTGCAGGCCTGCAACTCGATGTGAATGAGGCCCTCTTTTATGCGATATACAGGTTGTATCGGAGTGCCTCTTCCTTGTAACTTTTGGCAGGACTTGCACTTTATATGCAAGTAAATATACAGGAAAGAATGTTTTCAATAAATTTTTCCTATAAAATCGATTTTTTACTTTGGTTTTGTGTGTAAAACCTTAATTAAATTGTGGGCCTGGTGATCAGTTTAAGGCCTTTTAAGAAGCAGCAGCATGGTGATAAAAATGAGTGGCAAGGTGACATGGTGTGGAGATGGCAGCATGAGGAGGCCACATAGTGGCACAATGACTGAGTCTGGATAAAAGACTGAGGCCACAGATTGTTTAGAAAGATGCAGATGGAATCAATCTGTGGAGCTGTATGACGGTCACCTGCAGATTAATGCAGACCAGGGCCATAGCTATAGGGGAAGCAGGGGAAGCTACCAGCTTTGGTGCCCTGACCCAGAAGGGGCCCATCCAGGAGGAAGAGGACAAAAGAATTTGGTCAGGATTTGTCGGTTCCACCTCAGCTCACCAGCAGGCCCGCATCTAAAATCTTTTACTGGTTCAGCTCACATGCAGGCCTGCAACTCGTGCTGCCTTGCTTTGAAGTAGTAGCCGTAGCCGCTTATCAGGCTCCCTCTCTGAAATCGAACTATGATTCCCCGTTATTGGTGATCACCATGGTAGGCCAGGGCCGTCTTTACCGCAGGGCAAAAGGGGCAGCTGCCCCGGGCCCAGTTGCTCCTGGGGGGCCCAAGCAGCATTTTACTTGGATTTTACTTGGGCCCCCTATATTTTGTTGCCACCGCCGCCCGCCGGCCATCTAACAACACAAAGTCACGGTCCGGACTATAGAAAGAGAGTGAGGAGGGGGCGGGGCCCGCGGCCGCTCTGCTGCCTGGCCTGCCTGTCTCTTTAACAGAGCAGACCAGTGGCTGCTGGAGTGTGACGCAGCTGCCGCACAGGCAGAGAGAGGAAGGAGGCGGAGCGAGCCCCAGCCAGCAGCCCCAACAGACACAGCTAAGCAACTAACAGAACTTACAGGTATTTGGTAGCCATGGGGGGACAGTGTGTGCTTTCCTGCTACTACATCAACCCCCCCTCCCCCCAGGGATTTTGGGGGCCATTAAGGGTTGGACTTGCTGCTGATGTTGAGTGTGCCAGTGTGTGTGTCTGTCCGTGTGTGTGTGTCTGTCCCTGTGTGTGTGTGTGTGTGTGTGTGTGTGTGTCTGTCCCTGTGTGTGTGTCTGTCCCTTTGTGTGTGTGTCTGTCCCTGTGTGTGTGTGTGTGTGTGTGTGTGTCTCTGTCCCTTTGTGTGTGTGTGTGTCTGTCCGTCCCTGTGTGTGTGTCTGTCCGTCCCTGTGTGTGTGTGTGTGTGTGTGTGTGTCCGTCCCTGTGTGTGTGTGTGTGTCCGTCCCTGTGTGTGTGTGTGTCCGTCCCTGTGTGTGTGTCCATCCCTTTGTGTGTGTGTGTGTCCGTCCCTGTGTGTGTGTCCATCCCTTTGTGTGTGTGTGTGTCCGTCCCTGTGTGTGTGTGTCCGTCCCTGTGTGTGTGTGTCCGTCCCTGTGTGTGTGTCCATCCCTTTGTGTGTGTGTCCGTCCCTGTGTGTGTGTGTCCGTCCCTGTGTGTGTGTGTGTGTGTCCGTCCCTGTGTGTGTGTGTGTGTGTGTGTGTGTGTCCGTCCCTGTGTGTGTGTGTCCGTCCCTGTGTGTGTGTGTGTCTGTCCCTTTGTGTGTCCGTCCCTGTGTGTGTGTGTCCGTCCCTGTGTGTGTGTCCCCGTCCCTGTGTGTGTGTCTCTCCCTGTGTGTATCACCATGCCCACAGTGTTCCTATGTCTTGATGCAGCTGCTTCAGAACGTTCTGTGCGGGGGAAGAGGAAGAAGATGGAAGAGGAGGCAGCGCCAGCATGGAGTCCGTGCGATAGACACAGGGAGGCACACTAAGGACGAAGGTAACACTTCCACATGATCTACACTAGTGTTATCTGTGGTTTTACATAGGACTGCAGGTAACACTACTACATTATTTAGCACTAGTGTTATCTGTGGTTTTACATAGGACTGCGGGTAACACTACCACAAGATTAGCTCACACAGGGCGCCTGAACACCTAAGGCCAGCCCTGGCTGCGCACCCCAGCGCCAAGGGATGACGTCACTGATGTAATATGCCTCTTATATGTGGAGAGCGGTGATGTCACAGATGTAATATATCACCTATATATGGACAGCGGTGATGTTACTGATGTAATATATTACTTATAAGTGATATATTACATCAGTGACATCACCACTCTCCACACATAAGTAATATATTACATCAGTGACATCACTGCTGTCCACATATACCGGTAAGTGATATATTACATCAGTGACATCACCGCTCATCACATATATGTGGAGAGCGGTGATGTTACTGATGTAATATATCGCCTATATGTGGACAGCGGTGATGTCACTGATGTAAAATATCACTTATATGTGGAGAGCAGTGATGTCACTAATGTAATATAACATTATATGTGGAGAGCGGTGATGTCACTGATGTAATATAATATTATATGTGGAAAGTGTTCATGCGCCTTAAAATTTGCAGATGGCGACAAGACTTGTCATAGGCTACAGGCCTGAGGTCTATTTGGTAGTGAAATCCCAGCGCAGGCAGGCGTGATGATGTCATCACGCCCGCCTGTGCCAGGACGCGGTGAGGTGTGCGCGTCTGCGTTGCACCATCCCTCGCCGTACCAGCAGCTAGTGAGCGCCAGTGAAAGGAAACAGGTGAGTATAAGATTTTCGCTTTTTTTTAAGGTGTGTGAAGGCGGGATCCAGGGGGCCCAAGTAAATTCTTGCCCAGGGTCCAATCAATATTAAAGACGGCCCTGTGGTAGGCGCATAAGAGAACATCGAAAGTTGATAGGGAAGATATCCAAATGAATTGTGGACGTCACGGCGATGTGCGATCAGGCAGAAGTTATCTAGAGTCAACAAAGCGGCAGCAGGGCCTCTCATGTATAATGTTTCCTCATCCAAAATACCACAGTGACATTCCCTGTAATTTTTTATTACTAATTCCAATAACAGGGCATCTTAAGAGTCCTGTATTGTTATTTATCGTCACTACCTCCCCGAGTCAGGAGTGGGTAATTGCCGCGCGTCTCCTGCCTTCCTTCGATTTTTCTGCTTTAATAACTTGACCCACCATCTCCACCCAATCAGATTTCAGCCATTGACCTCCCTTGGATGTGGTATCCCTTTCTCAAGCTCCCTATCCAGCATTAAACCCTGATTTCCCCATTACCTGTGATCACGATGGTAGGCGCAGAAAAGAACATCGAAAGTTGATAGGGCAGACATCCAAATGGATCGTCGCCGTCACGGGGACGTGCAATCACCCAGAGGTTATCTAGAGTCACCAATACAGCAGCAAGCCCTCGTCCATAAGGTTTTAGATGGTCAGATAAGCAGGCCCTTGCTCCAAATGTTTTTGAGGGTCACCAGCAGGCCATCAATCATAATTTTTCAAGGGTGTGTATAATGCCCTCCTTTATGTGTAACAAAGGGTGTTTTGGATTGTCGGTTCCTTGTAATTTTTAGCAGCCCTTTCACTTAGTGCATAGGCTTTATGAGTGTAGGAGTCCCACTACCTGAACATTTGTACCACATTGTGAATGAGGCCCTTCTTTATGTGATATACAGGCTGTTTCGGAGTGCCTCTTGTTTGTAAATTTTATTGCAGCACTTGCACTTTATATACAATTGAATATACAGGAAATAATGTTTCCTAACAATTTTTTCTGTAAAATTGATTTATTTTTTTTGGGGGGGGGGGGGGGGGTTTGTGCGTATTTTTATCAGTCTGTAAAATTGGCGTACACCTCGGGCAACATGGTTCCCAGCAGCGGCCTGGGAGTCCGAGATGCATCCAGACATCGTCCCCATGCTGTTCTCGATCCATTTCGGTGGTGTTTCTGTCACTTTCTGACCTTTTCCAATGGACCAGGCACCCTCCCCTCTTTAGAGCAGGGGGTGCCTGGTTGTCTCCCATTGACTTCCATTATACTCGAATATAGCATTTTGCTTGGCCCGAACACCCAAACACTTTGGTGCTTGATCATCACTAGAGAACATCTATAAATGACCGCATTTTATAAACTACAGTACACTCCTCAAATTATTCAAAACTAATTTTACAAATGTTGGTAATCCTTTACATGCTTCACAAGAATTTAAGGAAAATGTAGGTTACATTTTACTTTTTTTTGTAGATTTTCCATTTTAATCCATTTTTCCTGTAAGACAGCAACAGCAAAACAAACATCAATATTTATTACCATGATTCTGCAGTGTAGGGTACTTTCACACTAGTGTTTTTCTTTTCCAGTATTGGGTTCCATCCTAGGGGCTCAATACCGGAAAAAAATTGATCAGTTTTATCCTAATGCATTCTGAATGGAGAGCATTCTGTTTAGTATGCATCAGGATGCATCAGTTCAGTCCCTGAAACAACTATTGGGTCAAAGTGCTCACTACCCCCCTTAAAAAATTATCCGGGGTGTAGTTTCCAAACTGAGGTAGACATTTTATATCCACTGTATATGGTCGTAAACTGCTGTTAGGTTACACTGCAGGGATCAGAAGAGAAAGAGCACCGTGTGAATTTGAGGCCTAGATTGGTGATTTATACAGCACTGGCTGCAGAGGGTCTGAGGTTAAATAAAAAAAGAAACCCCCAAGAAGTGACTCCATTTTAGAAAGTACACCCTTTACAGAATTTACCAAACAGTGTACTGAACATGAAAATTGCAATGTCACTTCTGGGATAATTTCAGCTGAATCTCTGTAGGAATGGAGTTCATGAAGAGACATGTAGTACAGAGAGGATGGACGGGACAGACTGTGGTAATGGAGGCTGCATCCAAGTGCTGCTGCTCATCAGCTACGCCCCCACCTCCTCTATGTACTTCTTGTCTCCTCATGAACTCCATTCATACAGATATTCAGTTGAAGATCTTATTAAATTGTATTCAGGATCATAATCCCTGACAAGCAGAGCAGAGAGGAGTATAAGGCAGCTCTTTAGCTAAGTGCTCTGAAGTCACTTTTCCTACTGTGTGATTAGGACAGGTTTTGTGAATACTAACAGGATGGGGGACATTTTATTTCTCCTAATTATTGCTCTCCAGACAAAACAAGATATTATAACTAATGAAAGATATTTGGGAACATATTTATAATAAAGTAATATTTAGGTATTTTCATTTTCTTAATTCCCGGAGAACCCCTTTAAGCTGAAGGAAGTGAAAAATCTCATGATAAATACTATTGAGTATGGAAAAACACTACCGTATTTTTCTCCCCATAAGTGCGAGCGCTGGTGGTGAGGAGCAGCGGCGATCAGGAGCAGGAGAGGTAAGTTATTTTTATTTTATTTGCGCTGATGGCTGACATGGGGTGGGGGCATGATGGCTGACATGGGGGCATGATGGCTGACAATGGGGGGCTGATGGATGTGGGCTGATGGCTGACATGGGGACTGATGGCTGACATGGGGGGCTAATGGCTGACATGGGGGCATGATGGCTGATCTGAGGTCTGATTAACATTAGGGGTCTGATTGGGGCTGTGAGCTGAGGTCTGATTAACATTGGGGGTCTGATTGCTGGTCTGACCTGAGGTGCAATGGAATTTTTTTTTTTATTGTTATCCTCCTATCCTCCTCTAAAACCTAGGTGCGTCTTATGGGCCGGTGTGTCTTATAGTGCAAGAAATACAGTATATATAATTTCATACTGTCAAATCACAACTGGCATACAACAAAAGTATTCCATGTTTTTTATTTTTATTTTTATTCAGACTGACAAAAGTTGTTAGCAAGGAGTGAATAAAGTAGTTACCTCCCATATTTTGCTGCAGTCGATTCTGACCACTGACTGGATGCAGTGATATCTTCATCTGGAATTTGTCTTCCAGTCATACCCAAAGGGTAACGGCAAACAGCTGGAAATAAAACAGATGGTGAAGTCAAATCTCTGTATGTTCCTTTGTGACATTAGCTGATATACCATGACATATACTGATCATATATTTATTCTTAAAGCGGTTTTCGGGCGAATCAGCTAGTTGAAGAGAAGGCCGTGCTCCATGCGAATGCTGCTGTCCCTTCATTGTTTACATGCTCAACGTCAACATCGTGTATAGGAAGGAACAGTCCCATTGAAGTGAATGGGACGGCTTGTAATTACAGCTGCTTACTGCTGCGATGTCGACGGCGAGTAGGTAAACAATGAAGGGAAGGCAGCGCTCGCATGGACCGCGGCCTTCACTTCAACTAGCTGATCGGCGGGGGTCGGGTGTCAGACCCACGCAGATCTGATATTAATGACCTATCCTGAGGATAGGTCATCAATATAAAAATCCCCAAACCCCTTTAAAGAGGACCTTTCACCGATCCTGACATTGTGAACTAAGTATACAGACATGGAGAGCAGCGCCCGGGGATCTCACTGCACTTACTATTATCCCTGGGCGCCGCTCCATTCTCCCGCTATGCCCTTTGGTCACTAAGTTATGGTAGGCGGAGATTTCGGTCACTAAGTTATGGTAGGCGGAGTCTGCCCTTGTTCTGCTGTAGCGCTGGCCAATCGCAGCGCAGAGCTCACAGCCTGGGAGGTTATTTTCTCCCAGGCTGTGAGCTCTGCGATGCAATTGGCCAGCGCTACAGTAGAACAAGGGCAGACTCCGCCTACCATAACTTAGTGTCCGAAATCTCCGCCTACCATAACTTTGTGACCGAAGATATCGGAGGGCATAGTGGGAGAACGGAGCGGTGCCCAGGGATAATAGTAAGTGCAGTGAGATCCCCGGGCGCCGCTCTCCATGTCTGTATACTTAGTTCACAATGTCAGGATCTGTGAAAGGTTCTCTTTGAGTACATTATGCAGTGGTGTGTTTTTGTATACATAAACCTAAAATGTAACTTAAAATTCTGTATCCATCCTCTACACATACCTTTTGAAGAAATACTTTCTTTAGGCCACATGTATACCGAAGTGCTGATTTTTCACACAGATTTCCTTGCCAAATCAGCACCAACATTCAAATGGGTTATATTCAGATTTTGTTGTGGATTTTGACTTGGATTTGCCACAGATCTCATCCTTCTTATTGCAATGAGTGAAATCTGCACTGAAAGTCCACTAAAACAATTGACATGCAGCAAATTGAAAAATACGCACTGCAGGTCAATTTAGAAATGCTGAAAGTTTCATCTACTGAGCTGGTATTGTACGAGCATTTTCTAAACAAAGCCATCTTTTACATGGATAGTTATTCATGTGAAAATTTGAAATGTCTGTATAATAAAATGAAAGGGGTTATCCTTGAAATAATATGGATAACCTATCCTATAACAGCGGCTGCTGTACACCGCTATTCCCCTGCTTGCCGCCGCAGTCCTGGGGGGCACTAAGGGGGCATTATTCTTACTGGGGGGCACTAATGGGGGCATTATTCTTACTGGGGGGCACTAATGGGGGCATTATTCTTACTGGGGGGGCACTAATGGGGGGCATTATTAATTATGAGGCACACTAATGGAACCATTACTCTTACTGAGGGCACTAATGGGGTCATTATTACTGGGGCACATTAATGGGGGCATTAATATTATTGGGGGACACTAATGTGGGCATGATTAATTCTGGGGGGCGCTAATGAGGGCATTACAATTAATGGGTCAATATTAATTCTGGGGGGCACTAATAGGGGCATTTTTTAATTCTGGGCGGCACTAATGGGGGCATTAATATTATTGGGGAACATTAATGGAGACATTAATATTAGGAGCCACAGTATGACAGCAACTTAACACCCTGTATTAAGCCACAACCTCACCCCCTTTGGGGTGTGGCTTAACTTGACCGGTATTTTTTGTTGGGAAAGGTGGCAACCCTACTCGGGATGCCAATGAAGGATGTGGAAGAGGCCCTCCTCATGACATGTATAGTTTTTTGGGGACATTCACTATTCTATTTATCCCACATTCATGGCAAGAAAAGTGGGTGTTCTGTAGGTGGGGAGCCGTCTGCGCCACTGGCCCGCCATAGTTATCTTTCTACCGGTCAGTTTTCTGCATAAATAAAGACTTAAAAGGGTTTTGCGAGATTTATTTTTTACAATGATCTATCCATTAGATAGTACATCAGTATCTGATCGGTGGGAGTCTCAAACAGGGACCCACACCAATCAGCTATTTGAGAAGACAGCTGGGCTCCAGTGAGTGCTGCTGCCTTCTCTTTGCTTTTCCTAGGCCGGTGGAGATCATGTGGCCTAGGAGCAGCTCACTCCCATTCAAGGGAATGGGCTGAGCTGCATAACCAAGCAAAACAGCTATACAATGTATGCCGCAGAGCTTGGTACGCTGCGAGAAGGCAGCGGCGCTCACAGGAGCACCGCTGCCTTCTCAAAACAGCTGATTAAAGGGGGTCCTGCGTGTCTGAGCCCCAACGATAGGTCATCAGTAGAGTTGAGCGGACACCTGGATGTTCAGGTTCAACGAGTTCGGTCGAACTTGAAAAAAAAGTTCGGGTTCGGGACCCGAACTTGACCCCGAACCCGAACCCCATTGAAGTCAATGGGGACACGAACTTTTGGGCACTAAAATGACTCTAAAATAGTCCTGGAATGGGCTAGAGGGCTGCAAAAGGCATCAAAATGTGCTTAAGAGCATGGTAACTGTTCTGCAAACAAATGTGAATAGGGAAATGACTTAAAATAACAAAATACAGAAAAATTTAAAATAACAATCTGGATCTAGGAGTAGGAGGTTGAGGAGGCGGTGGATGTGGCGGTGTAGGTGGACATGGCGGTGAAGGAGGAATAGGTAGCCAACACTGATTTGTGTTATTTTTTATTTTTAAATTGGGGTATCCCCCAAAATATTGGGACGTATAACAAAATAAAACAAAGAATAAGCGCACTTGAGTACAAGAATGGATGGTTGAGGCTGGTATAAATGTCCATTCTGCACAAGGTACGAACAAGTCCTGTGGGATCCATGCCTGGTTCATTTTAATAAACGTAAGCTTGTCCACATTGGCTGTGGCCTGTGATAATGCTCTCTGCCGTGCTAAACACATGTTCACACTATACACTGGCTGCAGGGCAGGTCAGCACCTCCAAGGCTGACAAAGCTTTTCCACATTTTGGCCATGCTAACCCTGCCTTCTCAGGTGCTGGCGGTGCCCCAGCTGTGTTGGCGACCTCTTCCTCCTCCTCTGCCTTCGCCTTGTGCTACCACCGTGCCCCCGCTGTCAGGTGGGAATGCCATCATCAGCATGCGCTTGTAGTCGCACATCTTCCGATCAGTAACAGATGTTTTCAATAAATTTAGTTCCCTGTCAGCAATGCAGAGCAGGGGTTCATTCACGGCTAAAGGGGGTTCATGTCACCCAGCAATAGAACAGAGGATTTTGAGAGAACGAGGCCCCTGTCACCCAGGCACAGCAGCGGTTCATTCACGGCAAAAGGTGGTTCATGTCACCCAGCAATAGAACAGAGGATTTTGAGAGATTTAGGCCCCTGTCACCCAGGCACAGCAGGGGTTCATTTACGGCAAAAGGGGGTTCATGTCACCCAGCAATAGAACTGAGGATTTTGAGAGATTTAGGCCCATGTCTCCCAGGCACAGCAGGGGTTCATTCACGGCAAAAGGGGGTTCATGTCACCCAGCAATAGAACAGAGGATTTTGAGAGATTTAGGCCCCTGTCACCCAGGCACATCAGGGGTTCTTTCACGGCAAAAGGGGGTTCATGTCACCCAGCAATAGAACAGAGGATTTTGAGAGATTTAGGCCCCTGTCACCCAGGCACAGCAGGGGTTCATTCACGGCAAAACGGGGTTCATGTCACCCAGCAATAGAACAGAGGATTTTGAGAGATTTAGGCCCCTGTCACCCAGGCACAGCAGGGGTTCATTCACGGCAAAAGGGGGTTCATGTCACCTAGCAATAGAACAGAGGATTTTGAGAGATTTAGGCCCATGTCACCCAGGCACAGCAGGGGTTCATTCACGGCAAAAGGGGGTTTATGTCACCCAGCAATAGAACAGAGGATTTTGAGAGATTTAGGCCCATGTCACCCAGACACAGTAGGGGTTTGTATACGCCAAAAATGGTAAAATGTCACCCGACAATTGAAAATAAGATTTTTTTCAATTTAGGGCACTAAAATAGTCCTTGAAAATGCTAGAGGGATGTAAAAGGCAATAAAATGTGCTTAAGAGCATGGCAACTGCTCTGCAAGCAAATGTGGATAGGGAAATAACTTAAAATAAAATAACTAAAAATTATAAATTATTAACCTGCAACTCAGAGAAGGAGGTGAATATGGAGTCGGAGGTTGAGGAGGCGGTGAATGTGGTGTTGTAGGTGGAGGCAGCAATGGAGGAGGAGGAGGTAGCCAACAATGTTTTTTTATTTTCTTTTTTTATTGGGGTAGGTAGCCCCTAAAATATTGGGACAAATAAAAAAAGAGAAAACAAAGATTCATTGCACTTGACTTGAGTACAAGAATGTATGTTTGATGGTGGTATAAATGTCTATTCTGCACAAAGTACAGACAAGTCTTGTGGGATCCAAGCCTGGTTCATTTTAATGAACGTGAGCTTGTCCATGTTGGCTGTGGACAGGCGGCTGCGCTTGTCTGTGATGACGCCCCCTGCTGTGCTAAACACACGTTCAGATAATACACTGGCTGCAGGGCAGGCCAGCACCTCCAAGGCGTAAAGGGCAAGCTCAGGCCATGTGCCCAATTTGGAGACCCAGAAGTTGAACGGGGCAGACCCGTCATTCAGTACGTGTAGGCGTGTGCACACATACTGCTCCACCATGTTGGTGAAATGCTGCTTCCTGCTAAGACCTTCCATATCAGCTGGTGTTGCTGGTTGTTGTGGCGTGCTGAAAAAGCTTTTCCACATTTCGGCCAGGCTAACCCTGCCTTCTGAGGTGCTGGCGGTGCCCCAGCTGCGTTGGCGACCTCTTCCTAGTCCTCTGTCTTCGCCTTGTGCTTCTGCTGTGCCCCCGTTGTCAGTTGGGAATGCCACCAGCAGCACATCTACCAGCATGTGCTTGTACTCGCGCATCTTACGATCACGCTCCAGTGACTGAATTAAGGACAGTACGTTGTCCTTGTAACGGGGATCCAGCAACGTGGCCACCCAGTAATCAGCACAAGTTAGAATGTGGGCAACTCGGCGGTCATTGCGGAGACATTGCAGCATGTAATCGCTCATGTGTGCCAGGCTGACCAGAGGCAACGAAAAGCTGTCCTCTGTGAGAGGTGTATCGTCTTTGTCCTCTGTCCCCCATCCACGCACCAGTGATGGCCATGAGCTCGTCTGGGTGCCACCCTGCTGTGAACATGGTTCCTCCTCCTGCATCTCCTCCTCCTCATCCTCCACCTCCTCATCCTCCAGAATTGTGCCCTGGCTGGACAATTGTGTACCTTGTGCTTGGGTTTGTGGGTGCAAGAAACCACCCTCGGAGCCACTTGTGAATGACTGGCCGGAAACCTTACGAAATGATCCCTCTTCCTCCTCCTGTGCCACATCCTCTTCCATCATTGCCATGAGCGTTTTTTCAAGGAGGCATAGAAGTGGGATAGTAACGCTGAGAACGGTGTTATCGGCACTGGCCATGTTGGTGGAGTACTCGAAACAGCGCAACAAGGAACACAGGTCTCGCATGGAGGCCCAGTCAATGGTGGTGAAGTGGTGCTGTTCCGCCGAGCGACTCACCCGTGCGTGCTGCAGCTGAAACTCCACTATCGCCTGGTGCTGCTCGCACAGTCTGGCCAGCATGTGCAAGGTGGAGTTCCACCTGGTGGGCACGTCGCATATGAGGCGGTGAGCGGGAAGGCCGAAGTTACGCTGCAGCGCTGATAGGCGAGCAGCAGCAAGGTGAGAACGCCTAAAGCGAGCACAGACAGCCCGCACTTTATGCAGCAGCTCTGACATGGAGTAATTTTTAAGGAATCTGCACCACCAAATTCAGCACATGCGCCAGGCAAGGGATGTGCGTCAAACCAGCTAGTCCCAGAGCTGCTACGAGATTTCCCCCATTATCGCACACCAGCAGGCCAGGCTTGAGGCTGACTGGCACAAACCACTCATCGGTCTGTTGTTCAAGCCCGTCCACAGCTCCTGCACGGTGTGTGGTTTGTCCCCCAAACAAATACGTTTTAAAACTGCCTGCTGTCGCTTACCCCTGGCTGTGCTGAAGTTGGTGGTGAAGGTGTTACGCTGACCGGATGAGGAGCTGGTAGAGGATGAGGAAGCAGAGTAGGAGGAGGAAGCAACAGGAGCCAAACTGAAGCGCCCTGCAATCCTCGGTGGTGGAAGGACATGCGCCAAACTGCTATCTGCCTCAGGCCCAGCCGCCACTGCATTTACCCAGTGTGCTGTTATGGAGATATAACCGCCCTGACCGTGCTTACTGGTTTACGTATCCGTAGTCAGGTGCACCTTGCCACAGATGGCGTTGCGCAGTGTACACCTGATTTTGTCCCCTACTTGGTTGTGAAGGGATAGGATGGCTCGCCTTGAAAAGTAGTGGCGGCTGGGCACGACGTACTGTGGGACAGCCACCGCCATAAGGCCTTTAAAACTATCCATCTCCACGGAATGACAGCATTTCAAAGGCAAGTGGGGGGGTACTTCCTCTTCCTCTCCAGCGCAGGGCCGGACTGGCCTGCCGGGATACCGGGAAATTTCCCGGTGGGCCTGCAAGCCTGAGTGCCGCAAGGCCGCGGCCCTGGTGACAAGTGGGGGCGGCAGGGCAGAGCAGGAGATGAGCGCTTCCATTGCGGAAGCGCTCATCTCCATAGTCATCTGTATTGCCGTCCTCAGGACGGCAATACAGATGCCTGTGCTGCGGCAGAGGAGGGAGAGGTGTGTCCCCTCCTGTTCCTCTGATAGGCTGCCGGCCTAGTGCTGGCAGCCTATCAGAGGCCGGTGCAGGCGGCGCGATGACGTCATCGCGTCGCCTAACTGCCGTATAGCGAGGGACACAGACGGAAGAGGCGGCCTGCATCGCATCACATTGCTGGAGGTAAGTATAAGTGTATTCTTTTTTTTTTTTTTTTTTTTATATAGGTACAATACTGGGCAGGCACATGATAATGGGGGGACGGCTGGGCTGGCACATGATAAGGGGGGCTGCTGGGCTGGCACATGATAAGGGGGGCTACTGGGCTGGGCTGGCACATGATAAGGGGGGCTACTGGGCTGGCACATGATAAGGGGGGACTGCTGGGCTGGCACATGATAATGGGGGGACTACTGGGCTGGGCTGGCACATGATAAGGGGGGCTACTGGGCTGGGCTGGCACATGATAAGGGGGGACTGCTGGGCTGGCACATGATAATGGGGGGACTACTGGGCTGGGCTGGCACATGATAATGGGGGGACTACTGGGCTGGGCTGGCACATGATAAGGGGGGCTACTGGGCTGGGCTGGCACATGATAAGGGGGGACTGCTGGGCTGGCACATGATAATGGGGGGACTACTGGGCTGGGCTGGCACATGATAAGGGGGGACTACTGGGCTGGGCTGGCACATAAGGGGGGCTACTGGGCTGGGCTGGCACATAAGGGGGGACTACTGGGCTGGCACATGATAAGGGGGGACTACTGGGCTGGCACATGATAAGGGGGGCTACTGGCACATGATATGGGGGGGCTACTGGCACATGATATGGGGGGGCTACTGGCACATGATATGGGGGGGCTACTGGCACATGATATGGGGGGGCTACTGGCACATGATATGGGGGGCTACTGGCACATGATATGGGGGCACTCTGGCTACTGGCACATGATGATATGGGGGCACTCTGGCTACTGGCACATGATGATATGGGGGCACTCTGGCTACTGGCATATGATGATATGGGGGCACTCTGGCTACTGGCACATGATGATATGGGGCACTCTGGCTACTGGCACATGATAATGGGGGGGCTCTGGCTACTGGCACATGATATGGGGGGGCTACTGGCACATGATATGGGGGGGCTACTGGCACATGATATGGGGGGGCTACTGGCACATGATATGGGGGGCTACTGGCACATGATATGGGGGCACTCTGGCTACTGGCACATGATATGGGGGCACTCTGGCTACTGGCACATGATGATATGGGGGCACTCTGGCTACTGGCACATGATAATGGGGGGGCTCTGGCTACTGGCACATGATATGGGGGGGCTCTGGCTACTGACACATGATATGGGGGGGCTCTGGCTACTGGCACATGATATGGGGGGCTCTGGCTACTGGCACATGATGATGGGGGGGCTACTGGCACATGATCAGAGGGGCTACTGGCACATGATAAGGGGGGCTACTGGCACATGATAAGGGGGGCTACTGGCCCATAAGGGGGGCTACTGGCACATGATATGGGGGGACTACTGGCACATGATATGGGGGCACTCTGGCTACTGGCACATGATATGGGGGGGCTCTGGCTACTGGCACATGATATGGGGGGGGGCTCTGGCTACTGGCACATGATATGGGGGGCTCTGGCTACTGGCACATGATGGTGGGGGGGCTCTTATTTCTGGCACATGATTGGGGGCACTCTGGTTACTGGCACATGATATGGGGGGCTCTGGCTACTGACACATGATATGGGGGGGCTCTGGCTACTGGCACATGATGGTGGGGGGGCTCTTATTACTGGCACATGATTTGGGGCATCTATGGGGGCACATCTTACTGCAGATTATTGGGGGGCACTATAGGGGCATCTACTGAGGCTAAAAAGAAGATATTTTATATGGGGGGCTCTGTATAGGGGCATTTTATACTGGGACACATTATGGTGGGTACTATGGGGAAGGGGGGGAGCACTATGGGGGTCATCTACGGGGGCACTGAGAAGGGGTATTTTATATTGGCACATTATGGGAACATTAGCTCAACTGGGGGCATTACAAAGGGGTATGTTTTGCATATTATAAGGAGAATTATTACTACTGGGGGGGCATTATGGTGGGCTTTATTACTCCCCCATGGTATGACCCCCTAGTAGCAGCACCAGCCTCTCTCTGCTCTGCTATCCCTCTGCCCCTTCTCCATATCCTTATTATGAAATCTTTCTCATTAGGATAAAGCACAACATCAGCTCCGCCGAGCCCCCGGCCAAGTGTTGAAGTGGCGTCCGAGATCCCCAAGGGCCAAGTCAAGTAATTGTAAGTTTTTATGGGGGTTCTACAAAAGAGCTATCGTGGGGCAAAGTTCATATTCGTGTTTACACACGTGTTTTAAAATGAATGCTTTCTCCTATTATAAACAAGTAAATAATGACGCAATGCTGTGGGGCTGGTGTGCAACTTTTTCCAGGGCTGGTTTTTATCCCCAGTCCGGCCCTGCTCCAGCGTTTGGGATATGGAGAGCTGAACGCTTCCGTGGGACATTGTGGAGATGCTTGGTGACCCAGGTGTTGGTGTTGCTGGCAGATCCTCTGTTTGCCGGGTGGCAGGTGGCACTGTCACTCCAGAGGTGGATGAAGAGGCCGAGACTGCAGCAGAAGAGGAAGCAGGAGGAGCCAGAGACCTTTCTTGGTTTTTGAGGTGTCTACTCCGCTGCAGCTCGTGCTTTGCACTTAAATGCCTGGTCATGCAGGTTGTGCTCAGGTTGAGAACGTTTATGCCTCGCTTCAGGCTCTGAATGCACAGCGTGCAAACCACTCGTGTCTTGTCGTCAGCACATTGTCTAAAGAACTGCCTCTGTGTATCTAAGCTCTACAGCAGCTCTGTGTATCTAAGCTCTGTGGCAGCTCTGTGTATCTAAGCTCTGTGGCAGCTCTGTGTATCTAAGCTCTATGTATCTAATATAGCTTAGATAAATATAGGTATCAGATAGCTCAGATACATAAAGGTGTCATATATGACACCTATATCTATCTAAGCTATATTACAGCCATATCTATGTTGACTATATACTATGTAGTCACTGTCCCCCCTCCCCCCCATACACAATGCAGTGTCCCCCACCCCTCCATACACACAATACACACAATGCAGTGTCCTCCTTCCCTCCATACACACAATATACACAATGCAGTCACCCCCACCCCTCCATACACACAATGCAGTCTCCCCCACCTTCCTCTCCCTGGGAAAACTACGAGCCCAGGCAGAAGCACATGTCTTTACTCTCCAGTGTAAACTTCAGGGAGGGCGGGTCTTTCATCTGATTGGCTGTCCTGACTTTGCCTTCTCTCTTTTATTGGCTGAGCTGCTTGTCCTTCATTCCTGCTCCTGGATCACAGCAATACAGCGACTGGCAGTGCCTGGGTAACCCTTTCCTAATCAGGGCTCTCCTGTACACTCTTTCAGTGCAACACAGGAGCTTCTGTTTTGCACAGTACTATCGGCCATGTGTATGGTAATGACAGCCCTACTGCCAGGGGCGTACATAGAAATCATTGGGCCCCAAAGCAAGAATCTGAATTGGGCCCCTTAACCCCGCCCACTACCTTGGCCCATCCCAGCTCCTGCCCTGGCTCCTCCCCTGCCACACCCCCATTTGCCAATAAAGAAATGTATACATGACCTACTGAGGACTCCAGCATAACGCAAACCGGACGGATCCGTTATGCAGGCCCTAGACTTCTATTATGACAGAATGAATAATGGAATGCCTATAAAGCTGCCTATAAAGGCATTCAGTTATGCATTCCGTCATGGAATTGCATTATGGTCCATGGTAACGGAATCCATAATGCAATTCACTATTTACCACCAAACGAAGCGTGAACGAATTTTAAAATATGAAATTTGCTAATCTCTAATTATGAACAGACTGGGGACGACTAATGCTGGCGGTTTTATTTGTGTTTTTGTGGTGACAGGTTCCCTTTAACAGCAAGCAGAGTTCATGGGGGGGCGAGGGGGGTGGCACATTCCTGAGTCCTCTATGAGCCTACAGTACCGCCCACCCCCACAGGAACTCTGCTTGCTGCTGCCCTCAGAAAGTCCTATACATGAAGTTCTGGAACTGGAATGTTTTATACAGTCTCTATTAGCACTAGCGTAATTAGAAATGACTGGGCCCCACAGGAAATTTTTGAACGGGCCCCACAGGAAATTTTTGAATTGCCCCCCTCCCAGCTGTCCGGCACCTCTGATCAGCAGAGACACTTGACTTCCCTAATACAGTCCAATTATCGTCCAATAGACAAGTCATGGAAATATAGAAAGTATACTGTACTAACCAGAAGACCTTTATTCTTACCTTTACTGTCAAAATTTCAAACTACAGTATACATATATTTCCATGACTTGTCTTTTGGACGATAATTAGAATTTGGACTGTATTAGGGAAGAAGTCAAGTGTCTCTGCCGGTCAGAGGTGCCAAACAGCTGGGGGGGGGGCCCGTTCAAAAATTTCCTGTGGGGTCCACTGCCCAGTCATTTCTAGTTACGCCAGTGCTTAGAGAGACTGTTATTAGTACAGACTGTTATTAGTACAGACATTTTTTTCATTAAAGATCCCGGTTGTAAAGATAGTCCTACTGTGTGGACCGGCTGGCAGTGGCACAGGTCCGGACTGGCTGTGAGATGATGGTTTTGGGCAGCACAACTCACTCTAAAGTTCTTCCATGCTGGGTGCGCGCCTGCTGCCTGCACTGGCTGGGCCAATCAGCAGCAGGATCTTAACACACTGCTAATGCTGATTGGCCCAGTATGTGAAGCAGTGCAGGCACAGCAGACGCACGAGCCGAGGGAGCGCGGCTGGGTCCTAGGGAGCGCACAGTCAATGAGAAGTCAGACGGGGGGGGGCGTGTATTATCGGCGGCGCTGGGAGGCAATTTTAAGTGTGCAGACCGCCTCTGAGCCTGCAGTGAGCGCAGTTGCAGGGGGCGGGGCCTTCCGAGCGCTCCAGGCCCCCCGGTGCCGCGGGCCCCATAGCAGTGGCGTACCCTGCCTCTATTGGCGGTACGCCACTGCCTACTGCTCTATTGTTATGATAATGAGATCGCAGCAGCCAGATACAGGGAGAGAGGGGGCAGGCACCAAAAGCTCTGACGTCTCATTTACAGAGCTGGGCCACTCCCTCAAGCAGGGAGAAGCTTGTAAATGAGACGTCAGGGACAGAGAAGGGTTGATGACGTCGGGGGTCACATGACCCAAATCAGCAGTGTGGAAACAGCACAAAATCAATAAAGTGAGTACATTAGAAATGTATCTTTAATGATGTATAAAGCAGCCCTAACACATATTTTTTTAAGTCGGATAACCCCTTTAATCACCTCCGGACCGCCTAACGCAGGATCGCGTTCCGGAGGTGGCAGCGCTGCGCACAGTCACGCATATATGCGTCATCTCGCGAGACGCGAGACTTCCTGTGAACGCGCGCACACAGGCGCGCGCGCTCACAGGAACGGAAGGTAAGAGAGTTGATCTCCAGCCTGCCAGCGGCGATCGTTCGCTGGCAGGCTGGAGATGTGTTTTTTTTAACCCCTAACAGGTATATTAGACGCTGTTTTGATAACAGCGTCTAATATACCTGCTACCTGGTCCTCTGGTGGTCCCCTTTGTTTGGATCGACCACCAGAGGACACAGGTAGCTCAGTAAAGTAGCACCAAGCACCACTACACTACTCTACACCCCCCCCCCGTCACTTATTAACCCCTTATTAGCCCCTGATCACCCCATATAGACTCCCTGATCACCCCCCTGTCATTGATTACCCCCCTGTCATTGACAAACCCCCTGTAAAGCTCCATTCAGACGTCCGCATGATTTTTACGGATCCACTGATAGATGGATCGGATCCGCAAAACGCATCCGGACGTCTGAATGAAGCCTTACAGGGGCGTGATCAATGACTGTGGTTATCACCCCATATAGACTCCCTGATCACCCCCCTGTCATTGATTACACCCCTGTCATTGATCAACCCCCTGTAAAGCTCCATTCAGATGTCTGCATGATTTTTACGGATCCACTGATAGATGGATCGGATCCGCAAAACGCATCCGGACGTCTGAATGAAGCCTTACAGGGGCGTGATCAATGACTGTGGTTATCACCCCATATAGACTCCCTGATCACCCCCCTGTCATTGATTACACCCCTGTAAAGCTCCATTCAGATGTCCGCATGATTTTTACGGATCCACTGATAGATGGATCGGATCCGCAAAACGCATCCGGACGTCTGAATGAAGCCTTACAGGGGCATGATCAATGACTGTGGTTATCACCCCATATAGACTCCCTGATCACCCCCCTGTCATTGATTACCCCCCTGTAAAGCTCCATTCAGATGTCTGCATGATTTTTACGGATGCACTGATAGATGGATCGGATCCGCAAAACGCATCCGGACGTCTGAATGAAGCCTTACAGGGGCGTGATCAATGACTGTGGTTATCACCCCATATAGACTCCCTGATCACCCCCCTGTCATTGATTACACCCCTGTCATTGATCAACCCCCTGTAAAGCTCCATTCAGATGTCTGCATGATTTTTACGGATCCACTGATAGATGGATCGGATCCGCAAAACGCATCCGGACGTCTGAATGAAGCCTTACAGGGGCGTGATCAATGACTGTGGTTATCACCCCATATAGACTCCCTGATCACCCCCCTGTCATTGATCAACCCCCTGTAAAGCTCCATTCAGATGTTTGCATGATTTTTACGGATCCACTGATAGATGGATCGGATCCGCAAAACGCATACGGACGTCTGAATGAATCCTTACAGGGGCGTGATCAATGACTGTGGTTATCACCCCATATAGACTCCCTGATCACCCCCCTGTCATTGATTACACCCCTGTCATTGATCAACCCCCTGTAAAGCTCCATTCAGATGTCCGCATGATTTTTACGGATCCACTGATAGATGGATCGGATCTGCAAAACACATACAGGCGTCTCCCTGGAGCCTTCCAGGGGGGGTGATCACCCCATATAGGCTCCCTGATAACCCCCCTGTCATTGATCACTCCCCCTGTCATTGATCACCCCCCTGTCATTGATCACCCTCTGTAAGGCTCCATTCAGACATTTTTTTGGCCCAAGTTAGCGGAATTATTATTTTTTTTTCTTACAAAGTCTCATATTCCACTAACTTGTGTCAAAAAATAAAATCTCACATGAACTCACCATTCCCCTCACGGAATCCAAATGCGTAAAATTTTTTAGACATTTATATTCCAGACTTCTTCTCACGCTTTAGGGCCCCTAGAATGCCAGGGCAGTATAAATACCCCACATGTGACCCCATTTCGGAAAGAAGACACCCCCAGGTATTCCGTGAGGGGCATATTGAGTCCATGAAAGATTGAAATTTTTGTCCCATGTTAGCGGAATGGGAGACTTTGTGAGAAAAAAATTAAAAATATCAATTTCCGCTAACTTGTGCCAAAAAAAAAAAAATTCTATGAACTCGCCATGCCCCTCATTGAATACCTTGGGGTGTCTTCTTTCCAAAATGGGGTCACATGTGGGGTATTTATACTGCCCTGGCATTCTAGGGGCCCCAAAGCGTGAGAAGAAGTCTGGTATCCAAATGTCTAAAAATGCCCTCCTAAATGGAATTTGGGCACCTTTGCGCATCTAGGCTGCAAAAAAGTGTCACACATCTGGTATCGCCGTACTCAGGAGAAGTTGGGGAATGTGTTTTGGGGTGTCATTTTACATATACCCATGCTGGGTGAGAGAAATATCTTGGTCAATTGCCAACTTTGTATAAAAAAATGGGAAAAGTTGTCTTTTGCCAAGATATTTCTCTCACCCAGCAAGGGTATATGTAAAATGACACCCCAAAACACATTCCCCACCTTCTCCTGAGTACGGAGATACCAGATGTGTGACACTTTTTTGCAGCCTAGGTGGGCAAAGAGGCCCATATTCCAAAGAGCACCTTTAGGATTTCACAGGTCATTTACCTACTTACCACACATTAGGGCCCCTGGAAAATGCCAGGGCAGTATAACTACCCCACAAGTGACCCCATTTTGGAAAGAAGACACCCCAAGGTATTCCGTGAGGGGCATGGCGAGTTCCTAGAATTTTTTATTTTTTGTCACAAGTTAGTGGAAAATGCTGATTTATTTTTTTTTTTTTCATACAAAGTCTCATATTCCACTAACTTGTGACAAAAAATAAAAACTTCCATGAACTCACTATGCCCATCAGCGAATACCTTGGGGTGTCTTCTTTCCAAAATGGGGTCACTTGTGGGGTAGTTATACTGCCCTGGCATTCTAGGGGCCCAAATGTGTGGTAAGGAGTTTGAAATCAAATTCTGTAAAAAATGACCTGTGAAATCCGAAAGGTGCTCTTTGGAATGTGGGCCCCTTTGCCCACCTAGGCTGCAAAAAAAGTGTCACACATCTGGTATCTCCGTACTCAGGAGAAGTTGGGGAATGTGTTTTGGGGTGTCATTTTACATATACCCATGCTGGGTGAGAGAAATATCTTGGCAAAAGACAACTTTTCCCATTTTTTTTTATACAAAGTTGGCATTTGACCAAGATATTTATCTCACCCAGCATGGGTATATGTAAAATGACACCCCAAAACACATTCCTCAACTTCTCCTGAATACAGAGATACCAGATGTGTGACTATTTTTTGCAGCCTAGGTGGGCAAAGGGGCCCATATTCCAAAGAGCACCTTTCGGATTTTACAGGTCATTTTTTACAGAATTTGATTTCAAACTCCTTACCACACATTTGGGCCCCTAGAATGCCAGGGCAGTATAACTACCCCACAAGTGACCCCATTTTGGAAAGAACAGACCCCAAGGTATTTCGTGATGGGCATAGTGAGTTCATAGAAGTTTTTATTTTTTGTCACAAGTTAGTGGAATATAAGACTTTGTAAGAAAAAATAAAAATAAAAATCATCATTTTCCGCTAACTTGTGACAAAAAAATAAAAGTTCTATGAACTCACTATGCCCATCAGCGAATACCTTAGGGTGTGTACTTTCCGAAATGGGGTCATTTGTGGGGTGTTTGTACTGTCTGGCCATTGTAGAACCTCAGGAAACATGACAGGTGCTCAGAAAGTCAGAGCTGCTTCAAAAAGCGGAAATTCACATTTTTGTACCATAGTTTGTAAACGCTATAACTTTTACCCAAAGCATTTTTTTTTTCTTTTTACCCAAACATTTTTTTTTTATCAAAGACATGTAGAAAAATAAATTTAGAGCTAAATTTATATATGGATCTCGTTTTTTTTGCAAAATTTTACAACTGAAAGTGAAAAATGTCATTTTTTTGCAAAAAAATCGTTAAATTTCGATTAATAACAAAAAAAGTAAAAATGTCAGCAGCAATGAAATACCACCAAATGAAAGCTCTATTAGTGAGAAGAAAAGGAGGTAAAATTCATTTGGGTGGTAAGTTGCATGACCGAGCAATAAACGGTGAAAGTAGTGTAGGTCAGAAGTGTAAAAAGTGGCCTGGTCTTTCAGGGTGTTTAAGCACTGGGGGCTGAGGTGGTTAAATTGCACACTGACTAATACAGATGTTGTAGATTGCCAAAAAAGTCTTCTTTTTTTTGCTAACAGAATATGAAAGCTGTATATACAGGGAGTGCAGAATTATTAGGCAAGTTGTATTTTTGAGGATTAATTTTATTATTGAACAACAACCATGTTCTCAATGAACCCAAAAAACTCATTAATATCAAAGCTGAATATTTTTGGAAGTAGTTTTTAGTTTGTTTTTAGTTTTAGCTATTTTAGGGGGATATCTGTGTGTGCAGGTGACTATTACTGTGCATAATTATTAGGCAACTTAACAAAAAACAAATATATACCCATTTAAATCATTTATTTTTACCAGTGAAACCAATATAACATCTCAACATTCACAAATATACATTTCTGACATTCAAAAACAAAACAAAAACAAATCAGTGACCAATATAGCTACCTTTCTTTGCAAGGACACTCAAAAGCCTGCCATCCATGGATTCTGTCAGTATTTTGATCTGTTCACCATCAACATTGCGTGCAGCAGCAACCACAGCCTCCCAGACACTGTTCAGAGAGGTGTACTGTTTTCCCTCCTTGTAAATCTCACATTTGATGATGGACCACAGGTTCTCAATGGGGTTCAGATCAGGTGAACAAGGAGGCCCTGTCATTAGATTTTCTTCTTTTATACCCTTTCTTGCCAGCCACGCTGTGGAGTACTTGGACGCGTGTGATGGAGCATTGTCCTGCATGGAAATCATGTTTTTCTTGAAGGATGCAGACTTCTTCCTGTACCACTGCTTGAAGAAGGTGTCTTCCAGAAACTGGCAGTAGGACTGGGAGTTGAGCTTGACTCCATCCTCAACCCGAAAAGGCCCCACAAGCTCATCTTTGATGATACCAGCCCAAACCAGTAGTCCACCTCCACCTTGCTGGCGTCTGAGTCGGACTGGAGCTCTCTGCCCTTTACTAATCCAGCCACGGGCCCATCCATCTGGCCCATCAAGACTCACTCTCATTTCATCAGTCCATAAAACCTTAGAAAAATCAGTCTTGAGATATATCTTGGCCCAGTCTTGACGTTTCAGCTTGTGTGTCTTGTTCAGTGGTGGTCGTCTTTCAGCCTTTCTTACCTTGGCCATGTCTCTGAGTATTGCACACCTTGTGCTTTTGGGCACTCCAGTGATGTTGCAGCTCTGAAATATGGCCAAACTGGTGGCAAGTGGCATCTTGGCAGCTGCACGCTTGACTTTTCTCAGTTCATGGGCAGTTATTTTGCGCCTTGGTTTTTCCACACGCTTCTTGCGACCCTGTTGACTATTTTGAATGAAACGCTTGATTGTTCGATGATCACGCTTCAGAAGCTTTGCAATTTTAAGAGTGCTGCATCCCTCTGCAAGATATCTCACTATTGTTGACTTTTCTGAGCCTGTCAAGTCCTTCTTTTGACCCATTTTGCCAAAGGAAAGGAAGTTGCCTAATAATTATGCACACCTAATATAGGGTGTTGATGTCATTAGACCACACCCCTTCTCATTACAGAGATGCACATCACCTAATATGCTTAATTGGTAGTAGGCTTTCGAGCCTATACAGCTTGGAGTAAGACAACATGCATAAAGAGGATGATGTGGTCAAAATACTCATTTGCCTAATAATTCTGCACGCAGTGTACTAACCACTTAAGGACCACACTTTGTATTTTCAGCATGCAGCATGACGTAGGGCGTGCTGCGGGCCTCCGCCCCTCCGCTGCTCTGAGCCTCCCCGCCTCCTCTCCCTTGGCGCTCGTACCGCTAGACCGACCGCACTACGGTGACGCTGAGAGGGCTAGCGACATGGTACCTGCTTGAATCGGCTGGCGAGCTCCCTCTCTTGATGGGTGGTGATCAGCAGTGGTTTGGCTGTGCTGGGAATTCGGCGGTGTTGTGCGCACGGCGAGCGGTGAGAGTGTCTCTCTGGCGCCCTGTTCGGCGCATGAACAGTCGTGGGAGCTCGCAGGAACCCCAGGTCGGTGAAACGCATGGACCAGGTGCACTGCGGGCTGTGAGAGGGCACCGCAGGTGGCTGATGCTGCGCATTACCAGCTGAAGGAGTTGCACCCCGACTCTGGTGTCAGGTGTGTTACTGACCGGCAAGAGGAGAAGGTAGCTGCCTCAGGAGACCACAATACATACGAGGTACATAAAGGTACATTGAAATCCGCCGCCCGCCTAGAGGAAAGGGAAGAGTCCGGAAATGTGGTAACTCTCCCTGATAATACTGAAAAAGAGGCCATAGATAGTCAGATATATATCCGTATGGAAACAATTGAGCAAAAACTGGGGGACATTTTAGAGGCCTTAAAAATAACCAATCATGCCTTAGGAACATTAACAACAACTGTGGGCTTAATGCAATCTGACATCTCCTTCATCCGGGACGACATGGATAAAATTTGCTCCAGAGTTAAAGAAACCGAACTGTCTCTAAAGGCCACTAAAAATGAAGTCTCTTTACTGGGAAAAAAAGTGAGATGATAGATGAAGAACATCGGGCCCTAATGAAAAACTAACCGACTTGGAGGACAGGGCACATAGAGGAAATATCCTAGGCGGCTTAGGCGATGTGTAAGAGGAGCATGGGACTTCACTGTCTTGTGCCCCATGGGGAGGTAGGGGGGGGAGTTTTTACTGCTGCGGGACCCAACATAGAACCAGGAGTTGGAGTGGTAAAACTTGACCATCCACCGTTATTTTGTAAATGCCACGTATTTTGACATGGAATGTCCGCGGATTGGCGGACAGGTTTAAACGGAGGGTGGTCTACGATATTATCTCTAGAAATTTATCTGCCATTGTGGGGCTGTTCGAGACCCATCTTACTGTCGAAAAATTGCAATATATGCGAAAATCCTTGACGCAGTACGAGTAGAGTTGAGCGAACACCTGGATGTTCGGGTTCGAGAAGTTCGGCCGAACTTCCCGGAAATGTTCGGGTTCGGGATCCGACCCGAACTTCGTCCCGAACCCGAACCCCATTGAAGTCAATGGGGACCCGAACTTTTCGGCACTAAAAAGGCTGTAAAACAGCCCAGGAAAGAGCTAGAGGGCTGCAAAAGGCAG
The DNA here is from genome assembly GCF_905171765.1 of Bufo bufo. NCBI lineage: Eukaryota > Metazoa > Chordata > Amphibia > Anura > Bufonidae > Bufo > Bufo bufo. The sequence continues at coordinate 122,975,878 of NC_053397.1, forward strand.
CAACATGTAGGTAAATCCCCTGCAAACAAATGTGGATAGGGAAATAAATTAAAATTAAATTAAAATAAATAAAAATTAACCAATATCAATTGGAGAGAGGTCCCATAGCAGAGAATCTGGCTTCACGTCACCCACCACTGTAACAGTCCATTGTCATATATTTAGGCCCCGGCACCCAGGCAGAGGAGAGAGGTCCCGTAACAGAGAATCTGGCTTCATGTCACTAGAGAATCAGTCTGCATGTCCTAGCAGAGAATCATGCTTTACGTCACCCAACACTGGAACAGTCCATTGTCAGATATTTAGGCCCAGGCACCCATGCAGAGGAGAGAGGTCCCGTAACAGAGAATCTGGCTTCATATCAGCAGAGAATCAGTCTTCATGTCACAGCAGAGAATCAGGCTTCACGTCACCCACCACTGGAACAGGCCACTGTCAGATATTTTTAGGCCCCGACACCCAGACAGAGGAGAGAGGTCCCATAACAGAGAATCAGTCTTTATGTCATAGCATAAAATCAGGCTTCACGTCACCCACCACTGGAACAGTCCATTGTCACATATTTAGGCCCAGGCAGAGGAGAGAGGTCCCATAACAGAGATTCAGGCTTCATGTCAGCAGAGAATCAGTCTTCATGTCATAGCAGAGAATCAGGCTTCACGTCACCCACCACTGGAACAGGCCACTGTCACATATTTAGGCCCAGGCACCCAGGCAGAGGAGAGAGGTCCCGTAACAGAGAATCAGGCTTCATGTCACCCACCACTGGAACAGGCCACTGTCAGATATTTTTAGGCCCCGGCACCCAGACAGAGGAGAGGTTCATTCAACTTTGGGTTGCCCCGCAATATAATGGTAAAATGAAAATAAAAATAGGATTGAATGAGGAAGTGCCTTGGAGTACAATAATATATTGTTAAGGGGAGGTAGTTAATGTCAAATCTGCACAAAGGATGGACAGGTCCTGTGGGATCCATGCCTGGTTCATTTTTATGAACGTCAGCTTGTCCACATTGGCTGTAGACAGGCGGCTGCGTTTGTCTGTAATGACGCCCCCTGCCGTGCTGAATACACGTTCAGACAAAACGCTGGCAGCCGGGCAGGCCAGCACCTCCAAGGCATAAAAGGCTAGCTCTGGCCACGTGGACAATTTGGAGACCCAGAAGTTGAATGGGGCCGAACCATCAGTCAGTACGTGGAGGGGTGTGCACAGGTACTGTTCCACCATGTTATTGAAATGTTGCCTCCTGGTAACACGTTCCGTATCAGGTGGTGGTGCAGTTAGCTGTGGCGTGGTGAAAAAACTTTTCCACATCTCTGCCATGCTAACCCTGCACTCAGAGGAGCTGGCCGTGACACAGCTGCATTGGCGACCTTTTGCTCCTCCTCTGCCTTCGCCTTGGGCTTCCACTTGTTCCCCTGTGACATTTGGGAATGCTCTCAGTAGCGCGTCTACCAACGTGCGCTTGTACTCGCGCATCTTACTATCACGCTCCAGTGCATGAAGTAAGGTGGGCACATTGTCTTTGTACCGTGGATCCAGCAGGGTGGCAACCCAGTAGTCCGCACACGTTAAAATGTGGGCAACTCTGCTGTCGTTGCGCAGGCACTGCAGCATGTAGTCGCTCATGTGTGCCAGGCTGCCCAGAGGTAAGGACAAGCTGTCCTCTGTGGGAGACGTATTGTCATCGTCCTGCGTTTCCCCCCAGCCACGCACCAGTGATGGGCCCAAGCTGCGTTGGGTGCCAGCCCGCTGTGAACCTGTTTCATCCTCATCCTCCTCCACTTCCTCCTCATCCTCGTCCTCCTCATCCTGCAGTAGTGGGCCCTGTCTGGCCACATTTGTACCTGGCCTCTGCCGTTGCAAAAAACCTCCCTCTGAGTCACTTCGAAGAGACTGGCCTGAACGTGCTAAAAATGACCCCTCTTCCTCCTCCTCTTCCTGGGCCACCTCCTCTTCCATCATCGCCCTAAGTGTTTTCTCAAGGAGACATAGAAGTAGTATTGTAACGCTGATAACGGCGTCATCGCCACTGGCCATGTTGGTGGAGTACTCGAAACAGCGCAACAGGGCACACAGGTCTCGCATGGAGGCCCAGTCATTGGTGGTGAAGTGGTGCTGTTCCGCAGTGCGACTGACCCGTGCGTGCTGCAGCTGAAACTCCACTATGGCCTGCTGCTGCTCGCACAGTTTGTCCAGCATGTGCAAGGTGGAGTTCCACCTGGTGGGCACATCGCATATGAGGAGGTGAGCGGGAAGGCCGAAGTTACGCTGTAGCGCAGACAGGCGAGCAGCGGCAGGATGTGAACGCCGGAAGCGCGAACAGACGGCCAGCACTTTATGCAGCAGCTCTGACATGTCGGGGTAGTTGTGAATGAACTTCTGCACCACCAAATTCAGCACATGCGCCAGGCAAGGGATGTGAGTCAAACCGTCTAGTCCCAGAGCTGCAACGAGATTTCGCCCATTATCGCACACCACCAGGCCGGGCTTGAGGCTCACCGGCAGCAACCACTCGTCGGTCTGTTGTTCTATACCCCCCCACAACTCCTGTGCGGTGTGGGGCCTGTCCCCCAAACATATGAGTTTCAGAACGGCCTGCTGACGTTTACCCCTGGCTGTGCTGAAGTTGGTGGTGAAGGTGTGTGGCTGACTGGATGAGCAGATGGAAGAAGAGGAGGAGGAAGCTGAGTAGGAGGAGGAGGAGACAGGAGGCAAAGAATGTTGCCCTGCGATCCTTGGCGGCGGAAGGACTTGCGCCAAACAGCTCTCCGCCTGGGGCCCAGCCGCCACTACATTTACTCAGTGTGCAGTTAGGGAGATATAGCGTCCCTGGCCGTGCTTACTGGTCCACGTATCTGTGGTTAGGTGGACCTTGCCACAGATGGCGTTGCGCAGTGCACACTTGATTTTATCGGATACTTGGTTGTGCAGGGAAAGCACGGCTCTCTTGGAGAAGTAGTGCCGGCTGGGAACAACATACTGTGGACAGCAAGCGACATGAGCTGTTTGAAGCTGTCTGTGTCCACCAGCCTAAATGACAGCATTTCATAGGCCAGTAGTTTAGAAATGCTGGCATTCAGGGCCAGGGATCGAGGGTGGCTAGGTGGGAATTTACGCTTTCTCTCAAATGTTTGTGAGATGGAGAGCTGAACGCTGCCGTGTGACATGGTTGAGATGCTTGGTGACGCAGGTGGTGGTGTTGGTGGTACATCCCATGTTTGCTGGGCGGCAGGTGCCAACGTTCCTCCAGAGGCGGAGGAAGAGGCCGAGGCGGCGGCAGCAGCAGAAGAGGCCGAGGCGGCAGCAGCAGAAGAGGTAGCAGGGGGAGCCTGAGTGACTTCCTTGTTTTTAAGGTGTTTAATCCACTGCAGTTCATGCTTTGCATGTAGGTGCCTGGTCATGCAGGTTGTGCTAAGGTTCAGAATGTTAATGCCTCGCTTCAGGCTCTGATGGCACAGCGTGCAAACCACTCGGGTCTTGTCGTCAGCACATTGTTTGAAGAAGTGCCATGCCAGGGAACTCCTTGAAGCTGCCTTTGGGGTGCTCGGTCCCAGATGGCGGCGGTCAGTAGCAGGCGGAGTCTCTTGGCGGCGGGTGTTCTGCTTTTGCCCACTGCTCCCTCTTTTGCTACGCTGTTGGCTCGGTCTCACCACTGCCTCTTCCTCCGAACTGTGAAAGTCAGTGGCACGACCTTCATTCCATGTGGGGTCTAGGACCTCATCGTCCCCTGAATCGTCTTCCACCCAGTCTTGATCCCTGACCTCCTGTTCAGTATGCACACTGCAGAAAGACGCAGCAGTTGGCACCTGTGTTTCGTCATCATCAGAGACGTGCTGAGGTGGTATTCCCATGTCCTCATCATCAGGAAACATAAGTGGTTGTGCGTTAGTGCATTCTATCTCTTCCACCCCTGGGGATGCCCTTGGGAAACCCTGCCAGCAGAGTCTTCAAACAGCATAAGAGACTGCTGCATAACTTGAGGCTCAGACAGTTTCCCTGATATGCATGGGGGTGATGTGACAGACTGATGGGCTTGGTTTTCATGCGCCATCTGTGCGCTTTCTGCAGAAGACTGGGTGGGAAATAATGTGAACGTGCTGGATGCACTGTCGGCCACCCAATTGACTAATGCCTGTACCTGCTCAGGCCTTACCATCCTTAGAACGGCATTGGGCCCCACCAAATATCCCTGTAAATTCTGGCGGCTACTGGGACCTGAGGTAGTTGGTACACTAGGACGTGTGGCTGTGGCAGAACGGCCACTTCCTCTCCCAGCACCAGAGGGTCCACTAACACCACCACGACCATGTCCGCGTCCGCGTCCCTTACTAGATGTTTTCCTCATTGTTACCGTTCACCACAATAAGAAAAATATTATTCGGGCCAATGTATTGAATTCAAAATCAGGCCTTTTTTTTTTACAGACACCTAACACTATCTGGCTATCTATTTAGGTACCGTATTACACTAATACAGGCACACCAGTAATGACAGATTTAGCTGAATACAAATTTGAGGCCTATTATTTAGGCGCTGGGTGACAGGTATACGTTTACGGACAGAATTAGACTTGGATCTGCACTGTAGCGTGTGTGTGAAGTTCTTGAGAATGACCCTATCAGCACCTTGAATATAATCTACCCTTTTAGGGATAGATTTAAAGTAGGGCTGATACAGCAGAAACCACTAATTTTGAGAATTGCAAAATTGGGAATTGTTTTTCAACCCAGAACAAAAACTGTGCTTTGACGGACACTAAATAACTTGACCAGCTAAAACAGTAATGACAGATTTGGATGAATATAAATGTGAGGCCTATTTTTTAGGCGCTGGGTGACAGGCTCATCTTGCCCCTGATGTATATATATGGCCAAAAAATAACCACACTATTGTAGGTTAAATGCACTTCTTGACAGGCTCAACTTGCCCCTGATGTAGTATATGGCCAAAAAATAACCACACTATTGATGGTTAAATGCACTTGATGAAAGCTTGACCCTGATGTAGGATATAGCAAAAAATAACCACACTATTGATGGTTAAATGCACTTGGGGGACAGGCTCAGCTTGCCCCTGATGTAGTATATGGCCAAAAAATAACCACACTATTGATGGTTAAATGCACTTGATGAAAGCTTGACCCTGATGTAGGATATAGCAAAAAATAACCACACTATTGATGGTTAAATGTACTTGGTGGCAGCTTGTGCTGGCGCACTACAAGCCACAAAATGGCCGCCGATCACCCCAGAAAAAAGTGACTGAAAAACGCTCTGGGCAGCCTAAAAACACTGAGCAATCGAATAGCAGCAGTTCAATGATCCACAGCTGTAGATCGATCACTGAATGAAGTCTTTTGGAGGAGTTAATCACTGCCTAATCTCGCCCTAACGTCGCAGCTGCAACCTCTCCCTACATTTGTATCAGCAGAGTGACGTGCAGCGCTACGTGACCCAAGCTTATATAGAGGCTGGGTCACATGCTGCACTGGCCAATCACAGCCATGCCAATAGTTGGCAAGGCTGTAATGGCCTCTTGGGGCAAGTAGTATTATGCTTGTTGATTGGCTTGTTGCAGCCTTTCAAAAAGCGCCAAGAAAGCGCCGAACACCGAACTCGAACCCGGACTTTTATGAAAATGTTCGGGTCCGTGTCACGGACACCCCAAAATTCGGTACGAACCCGAACTATACAGTTCGGGTTCGCTCATCCCGAAGTACGAGTATCACTCCCACCACTCGGCTTATTCGCGAGGAGTAAGCGTCTATATACATAGGAATGTGGACTACGACCCATTTGATCAATGGATTGATAAGGAGGGACGATATGTCTTTTTATATGGCCGATGGATGGGACTGATATGCGTACTTGCATTTGTATACATTCCTCCTCCCTTCTCCTCGGAAGTGTTGAGGAAATTAGCGGAGTATGTCTGTATGAGGGATCCGTGTCCTTTATTGGTGCTGGGGGATTTCAATTCCGTCATGGATAATAAGGATAGGGCATCTCTGTTAAGTAGAGGGGGGACTATAAATGATCAGTCCACGACCCTTAGCAGGATCTGCCAGGAGATGGGCCTTATAGACGTGTGGCAGTTTTTGTATGGGAAAAAACTTGCCTTCTCCTGTTTCAGCAGATCCTGCAGGGCTATGTCCAGGATAGATTTAGCTTTGGCGAGTCCAGACCTTCTAGAACGGATACAAAATATGAAGTATGAACCACATGGAATATCTGATCATACCCCAATGTTGCTCTCGACGGCCGACTCACTGTCCATAGAGGGGAGAAAATCCTTCAGATTAAATCCACACTGGATCCATGTGGTGAGTGACCAAGAAAGTATCGGGAAGGATATCTCAGAATTTTGGGCATTAAATTATGGATCCACACATATTCATTATGTGTGGGATTCCCTGAAGGCTATGATCAGAGGGGTATATAGTATGAGGATTAGGAAGAAAAGGACGGAATATGCTAGTATTGAAAAGAAATTGGCAGAAAGGGTAAGGGCTCTGGAGGTAGAATTGGCCGGACAGAAGGGGGAAAATACCCGACTTATATTAATGGAGGCCAAGAGGAAATATCAGTCCTTTCTCTATGAAAAAGCGCAGCATATGTCCTTTTTTGCTGGACAGCAAGATTTTTTTGAAAAAGGCAAGACTGGCAAAATGCTGGCTTCTGTAACTGCCAACCAACGGACCCAAACTCCCATAAGGCAAATTAAACTGTCCACCGGTGTTCTAACTAACGATTGCTTTAAAATTAAGGCTGCCTTTATAGAACACTTTACTAAGGTATATCAATCGGACCTTGGGGTGGATGACGGAGCTCGGGCCCTTTTCTTTGATAGCGTGGAATCCCCTTGCCTTTCTGATCAGGATTGCTCCAAATTAAACTTACCAATCACCCTTGAGGAGGTGGAGGCGGCCGTCGATAGCATAAAAAGTAATACGGCTCCAGGCAGGGATGGCCTGCCCTTTGAATTTTATAGAGTATATCGCAAAACGGTGTTGCATCTCCTTCTTCAAATGTTCAATGAGTCATGGAGGAGTGGTTCACTCCCCCCTTCCTTGAGGGAGGCCTCCATCTCCTTGATCTTGAAGAAGGATAAAGATAAGACTGAAGTTGGGGCATATCGCCCAATTTCATTACTTAATACCGATTACAAGATACTAGCTAAATTGCTTGCAAATAGGTTGAGGGGGGTCATCCACTGCCTGATCCATCCGGATCAGACTGGATTTATCCCCAAACGCGATATACAATCTAATATTCGTAGAGCCCTTCTAAATACATATGTCGGGGAAGGGGAGGACCGCTCCATCCTGTCTTTGGATGCCGAGAAGGCCTTCGACAGGGTGGAGTGGCCCTTCCTGTGGGGAACCTTGGACAGAATGAACCTGGGGGAACATTTTATTAAATGGATACAACTACTTTATTGTGACTCTAACGCCAGGGTTAAGATAAATGGGACTGACTCTGAACAGATCCCTTCACAGCGAGGCACCCGGCAGGGGAGTCCACTCTCACCTTTGATATTTGCCTTGGCTTTGGAACCCCTTGCATGTAAAATCCGACAATCCAACGAGATCATCGGAGGGAGTGAAGAGGCAGACAAGATTAGCCTATACGCGGACGATATTTTTGTATTTCTGAAGCAGGGGTGGAAAGCGGTTACACCGGTCATGAATATTTTGAGAGAATATGGTTTACTATCAGGGTATAAAAAAAAATTGGGACAAGTCAGAACTTCTTCCCCTTGTCCGAGTACCCCCGGATGGCCCCGTAGGTATCAGGTCACTTGGATTAACTGACTCTATTCGATATCTGGGCATTAGAATTAGCGCGGATCTGTCTAGATACAATCTTCTAAATATTATCCCTATGATTAATAAGGTCAGAGAGAAGGTCCGGACTTGGCAGAAGCTGCCCCTGTCACAGGTGGAAAGAATTGCACTGATAAGGATGGTGGTCCTCCCTATTGCTCTATACCCCCTGACAGCGTGTCCGATATGGATCGATGATTCATTTTTTGGGCTGCTGGATAAACTGCTGAATGAGTTGATCTGGGGGAGGGGTAGGGTTAGGATCAAACAAAAATATCTTTGTCTCTCTGAGAGAGATGGTGGTCTGTCCCTCCCCTTTCTTCAAGGATACTATATTGCAGCCCAGATAAAGTGGTGTGTGGGTGGGGGGGGGGGCAGACCATCACTCCGCTTTACTATTAGGTATCCTGGCAAGGGACTTTCAGGGGCCACATGGGGATATTTTTTCTATTTTGGAGACTGGCCATCCGGGCAAAAGAAAAAAACAATGTTTAATCAGTGATACACTAAATAGGGTTTGGAATAAGATTAAGAATATATTGGGTGTAAAAAAAAACACTCACTTTACTCTGCTTTGGCACAATTATAATCTAGCAGAATTTATGTTAATTGTAGATCACAAATATTGGAACTCACACGGTATTAACCGCTTAAATCACATAACATCACACGGTAATATTATCCCCTTGGACGTATTGGTAAAGGGTACACCTGTAACCTTTCTGGATAGATATAGAAACGCTCAAATTAGTTATGCATATAGGAACACGGAGGATAGAAGCCTTTTGACCATTAGGGCAAACTCCTTTTTGGATTATTGTTTTAGATTTAAGGATACACAACTCACACTCTCTCAAATATATATCATAGACTCCGGGACTGTTTAGGGGAAATAACATTCAAAAGCGAGGGCGACTGGGAAGCTGAACTGGGCGATGGGAGCATCTTGGAATGGGATATAATTAGAGTTGAGCGAACACCTGGATGTTCGGGTTCGAGAAGTTCGGCCGAACTTCCCGGAAATGTTCGGGTTCGGGATCCGAACTCGACCCGAACTTCGCCCCCAACCCGAACCCCATTGAAGTCAATGGGGACCCGAACTTTTCGGCACTAAAAAGGCTGCAAAATAGCCCAGGAAAGGGCTAGAGGGCTGCAAAGGGCAGCAAAATGTAGGTAAATCCCCTGCAAACAAATGTGGATAGGGAAATGAATTAAAATAAAAATAAAATAAATAAAAATTAACCAATATCAATTGGAGAGAGGTCTCATGGCAGAGAATCAGGCTTCATGTCATAGCAGAGAATCAGGCTTCACGTCACCCACCACTGGAACAGGCCATTGTCAGCTATTTAGGCCCCGGCACCCAGACAGAGGAGAGAGGTCCCATAGCAGAGAATCAGGCTTCATGTCATAGCAGAGAATCAGACTTCAAGTCATAGCAGAGAATCAGGCTTCATGTCATAGCAGAGAATCAGGCTTCAAGTCATAGCAGAGAATCATGCTTCATGTCATAGTAGAGAATCAGGCTTCAAGTCACCCACCACAGGAACAGGCCATTGTCAGATATTTAGGCCCCGGCACCCAGACAGAGGAGAGAGGTCCCATAGCAGAGAATCAGGCTTCATGTCATAGCAGAGAATCAGGCTTCAAGTCATAGCAGAGAATCAGGCTTCATGTCATAGCAGAGAATCAGGCTTCACGTCACCCACCACTGGAACAGGCCATTGTCAGATATTTAGGCCCCAGCACCCAGAGAGAGGAGAGAGGTCCCATAGCAGAGAATCAGGCTTCATGTCATAGCAGAGAATCAGGCTTCAAGTCATAGCAGAGAATCAGGCTTCAAGTCATAGCAGAGAATCAGGCTTCACGTCACCCACCACTGGAACAGGCCATTGTCAGATATTTAGGCCCCGGCACCCAGACAGAGGAGAGAGGTCGCATAGCAGAGAATCAGGCTTCATGTCATAGCAGAGAATCAGGCTTCATGGCATAGCAGAGAATCAGGCTTCACGTCACCCACCACTGGAACAGGCCATTGTCAGATATTTAGGCCCCAGCACCCAGACAGAGGAGAGAGGTCCCATAGCAGAGAATCAGGCTTCATGTCATAGCAGAGAATCAGGCTTCAAGTCATAGCAGAAAATCAGGCTTCATGTCATAGCAGAGAATCAGGCTTCACGTCACCCACCACTGGAACAGGCCATTGTCAGATATTTAGGCCCCAGCACCCAGACAGAGGAGAGAGGTCCCATAGCAGAGAATCAGGCTTCATGTCATAGCAGAGAATCAGGCTTCAAGTCATAGCAGAAAATCAGGCTTCATGTCATAGCAGAGAATCAGGCTTCACGTCACCCACCACTGGAACAGGCCATTGTCAGATATTTAGGCCCCAGCACCCAGACAGAGGAGAGAGGTCCCATAGCAGAGAATCAGGCTTCATGTCATAGCAGAGAATCAGGCTTCAAGTCATAGCAGAGAATCAGGCTTCAAGTCATAGCAGAGAATCAGGCTTCACGTCACCCACCACTGGAACAGGCCATTGTCAGATATTTAGGCCCCGGCACCCAGACAGAGGAGAGAGGTCCCATAGCAGAGAATCAGGCTTCACGTCACCCACCACTGGAGCAGGCCACTATCAGATATTTTTAGGCCCCGGCACCAAGACAGAGGAGAGAGGTCCCATAGCAGAGAATCAGGCTTCATGTCATAGCAGAGAATCAGGCTTCAAGTCATAGCAGAGAATCAGGCTTCATGTCATAGCAGAGAATCAGGCTTCACGTCACCCACCACTGGAACAGGCCATTGTCAGATATTTAGGCCCTGGGACCCAGACAGAGGAGAGAGGTTCCATAGCAGAGAATCAGGCTTCACGTCACCCACCACTGGAACAGGCCATTGTCAGATATTTAGGTCCCGGCACCCAGACAGAGGAGAGAGGTCCCATAGCAGAGAATCAGGCTTCAAGTCATATCAGAGAATCAGGCTTCATGTCATAGCAGAGAATCAGGCTTCACGTCACCCAACACTAGAACAGGCCATTGTCAGATATTTAGGCCCCGGCACCCAGACAGAGGAGAGAGGTCCCATAGCAGAGAATCAGGCTTCATGTCATAGCAGAGAATCATGATTCATGTCACCCAACACTGGAACAGGCCACTGTCAGATATTTTTAGGCCCCGGCACCCAGACAGAGAAGAGAGGTCTCATAGCAGAGATTCAGGCTTCATGCCATAGCAGAGAATCAGGCTTCATGTCACCCAACACTGGAACAGGCCATTGTCAGATATTTTTAGGCCCCGGCACCCAGACAGAGGAGAGGTTCATTCAACTTTGGGTTGCCCTGCAATATAATAGTAAAATGAAAATAAAAAAAGGATTGAATGAGGAAGTGCACTGGAGTACAATAATATATGGTTAAGGGGAGGTAGTTATAAATGTCTAATCTGCACAAGGGATGGATAGGTCCTGTGGGATCCATGCTTGGTTCATTTTTATGAACGTCAGCTTGTCCACATTGACTGTAGACAGGCGGCTGTGTTTGTCTGTAATGACGCCCCCTGCCGTGCTGAATACACGTTCAGACAAAACGCTGGCCGCCGGGCAGGCCAGCACCTCCAAGGCATAAAAGGCTAGCTCTGGCCACGTGGACAATTTGGAGACCCAGAAGTTGAATGGGGCCGAATTATCAGTCAGTACGTGGTGGGGTGTGCACACGTACTGTTCCACCATGTTAGTGAAATGTTGCCTCCTGCTAACACGTTCCGTATCAGGTGGTGGTGCAGTTAGCTGTGGCGTGGTGACAAAACTTTTCCACATCTCTGCCATGCTAACCCTGCCCTCAGAGGAGCTGGCCGTGACACAGCTGCGTTTGCGACCGTTTGCTCCTCCTCTGCCTTCGCCTTGGGCTTCCACTTGTTCCCCTGTGACATTTGGGAATGTTCTCAGTAGCGCGTCTACCAACGTGCGCTTGTACTAGCGCATCTTCCTATCATGCTCCAGTGCAGGAAGTAAGGTGGGCACATTATCTTTGTACCGGGGATCCAGCAGGGTGGCAACCCAGTAGTCCGCACACGTTAAAATGTGGGCAACTCTGCTGTCGTTTCGCAGGCACTGCAGCATGTAGTCGCTCATGTGTGCCAGGCTGCCCAGAGGTAAGGACAAGCTGTCCTCTGTGGGAGGCGTATCGTCATCGTCCTGCGTTTCTCCCCAGCCACGCACCAGTGATGGGCCCGAGCTGCGTTGGGTGCCACCCTGCTGTGAACATGCTTCATCCTCATCCTCCTCCACCTCCTCCTCATCCTCCTCCTCCTCGTCCTCCAGTAGTGTGCCCTGTCTGGCCACATTTGTACCTGGCCTCTGCTATTGCAAAAAAAACTCTCTCTGAGTCACTTCTAAGAGACTGGCCTGAAAGTGCTAAAAATGACCCCTCTTCCTCTTCCTCCTCCTCCTGGGCCACCTCCTCTTCCATCATCGCCCTAAGTGTTTTCTCAAGGAGACATAGAAGTGGTATTGTAACGCTGATAACGGCGTCATCGCCACTGGCCATGTTGGTGGAGTACTCGAAACAGCGCAACAGGGCACACAGGTCTCGCATGGAGGCCCAGTCATTGGTGGTGAAGTGGTGCTGTTGTGCAGTGCGACTGACCCGTGCGTGTTGCAGCTGAAACTCCACTATGGCCTGCTGCTGCCGGCACAGTCTGTCCAGCATGTGCAAGGTGGAGTTCCACCTGGTGGGCACGTCGCATATGAGGCGGTGAGCGGGAAGGCCGAAGTTACGCTGTAGCGCAGACAGGCGAGCAGCGGCAGGATGTGAACGCCGGAAGCGCGCACAGACGGCCCTTTGAGTGCACTTTATGCAGCAGCTCTGACATGTCGGGGTAGTTGTGAATGAACTTCTGCACCACCAAATTCAGCACATGCGCCAGGCAAGGGATGTGCGACAAACCGGCTAGTCACAGAGCTGCAACGAGATTTCGCCCATTATCGCACACCACCAGGCCGGGCTTGAGGCTCACCGGCAGCAACCACTCGTCGGTCTGTTGTTCTATACCCCGCCACAACTCCTGTGCGGTGTGGGGCCTGTCCCCCAAACATATGAGTTTCAGAATGGCCTGCTGACGTTTACCCCGGGCTGTGCTGAAGTTGGTGGTGAAGGTGTGTGGCTGACTGGATGAGCAGGTGGAAGAAGAGGAGGAGGAAGCCGAGTAGAAGGAGGATGCAACAGGAGGCAAAGAATGTTGCCCTGCGATCCTTGACGGCGGAAGGACGTGCGCCAAACAGCTCTCCGCCTGGGGCCCAGCCGCCACTACATTTACCCAGTGTGCAGTTAGGGAGATATAGCGTCCATGGCCGTGCTTACTGGTCCACGTATCTGTGGTTAGGTGGACCTTGCCACAGATGGCATTGCGCAGTGCACACTTGATTTTATCGGATACTTGGTTGTGCAGGGAAGGCACGGCTCTCTTGGAGAAGAAGTGGCGGCTGGGAACAACATAACATACTGTGGGACAGCAAGCGACATGAGCTGTTTGAAGCTGTCTGTGTCCACCAGCCTGAATGACAGCATTTCATAGGCCAGTAGTTTAGAAATGCTGGCATTCAGGGCCAGGGATCGAGGGTGGCTAGGTGGGAATTTACGCTTTCTCTCAAATGTTTGTGAGATGGAGAGCTGAACGCTGCCGTGTGACATGGTTGAGATGCTTGGTGACGCAGGTGGTGGTGTTGGTGGTACATCCTCTGTTTGCTGGGCGGCAGGTGCCAGCGTTCCTCCAGAGGCGGAGGAAGAGGCCGAGGCGGCGGCAGCAGCAGAAGAGGTAGCAGGGGGAGCCTGAGTGAGTTCCTTGTTTTTAAGGTGTTTACTCCACTGCAGTTCATGCTTTGCATGCAGGTGCCTGGTCATGCAGGTTGTGCTAAGGTTCAGAACGTTAATGCATCGCTTCAGGCTCTGATGGCACAGCGTGCAAACCACTCGGGTCTTGTCATCAGCACAATTTTTGAAGAACTGCCACACCAGGGAACTCCTTGAAGCTGCCTTTGGGGTGCTCGGTCCCAGATGGTGGTGGCCAGTAGCAGACGGACTCTCTTGGCAGTGGGTGTTCTGCTTTTGCCCACTGCTCCCTCTTTTGCTACGCTGTTGGCTCGGTCTCACCACTGCCTCTTCCTCCGAATTCTGAAAGTCAGTGGCACGACCTTCATTCCATGTGGGGTCTAGGACCTCATCGTCCCCTGCATCGTCTTCCACCCAGTCTTCCTCCCTGACCTCCTGTTCAGTCTGTACACTGCAGAAAGACGCAGCAGTTGGCACCTGTGTTTCGTCATCATCAGAGACGTGCTGAGGTGGTATTCCCATGTCCTCATCAGGAAACATAAGTGGTTGTGCGTTAGTGCATTCTATATCTTCCACCCCTGGGGAAGGGCTAGGTGGATGCCCTTGGGAAACCCTGCCAGCAGAGTCTTCAAACAGCATAAGAGACTGCTGCATAACTTGAGGCTCAGACAGTTTCCCTGATATGCATGGGGGTGATGTGACAGACTGATGGGCTTGGTTTTCATGCACCATCTGTGCGCTTTCTGCAGAAGACTGGGTGGGAGATAATGTGAACGTGCTGGATGCACTGTCGGCCACCCAATTGACTAATGCCTGTACCTGCTCAGGCCTTACCATCCTTAGAACGGCATTGGGCCCCACCAAATATCACTGTAAATTCTGGTGGCTACTGGGACCTGAGATAGTTGGTTCACTAGGACGTGTGGCTGTGGCAGAATGGCCACGTCCTCTCCCAGCACCAGAGGGTCCACTAACACCACCACGACCATGTCCGCGTCCCTTACTAGATGTTTTCCTCATTGTTACCGTTCACCACAATAATAAAAAAATTCAAATTCAGGCCTTTTTTTTACAGGCACCTAATACTATCTGGCTATCTATTTAGGTACCGTATTACACTAATACAGGCACAGCAGTAACGACAGATTTAGCTGAATATAAATTGTAGGCCTAGTATTTAGGCGCTGGATGACAGGTATCCCTTTTACGGACAGAATTAGACTTGGAAATGCACGGTAGCGTGTGAAGTTATTGAGGATGACCCTATCCGCACCTTCAATCTAATATACCCTTTTATGGATAGATTTAACCTTGGCCTGATAGAGCAGAAACCACTAATTTAGGGAATTGCTAAGTTGGGAATTGTACTCAACCCAGAACAAAAACTGTGCTTCGGCAGACAGCAGACAGTATTACAATTGGCTATTTTGGCAATTGTATTTTACCCCTCAATAAAATAGCAAGCACAGCCAAGCCCCTGATGTAGGATATAGCAAAAAAAAAAAAACACACTATTGATGGTTAAAAATGGACTTGGTGGCAGCTTGTGCTGGCGCACCACAAGACACAAAATGGCCGCCGATCACCCCAGAAAAAAGTGACTGAAAAACGCTCTGGGCAGCCTTGAAACAGTGAGCAATTGAATAGCAGAGGTTGTATGATACACAGCTGTATATCGATCACTTCAGTAAATAAATCCCTGCCTAATCTCGCCCTAACAGCAGCAGCGTGATCAGAGCAGAGCAGAGTGACGTGCAGCGCTACGTGACTCCAGCTTAAATAGAGGCTGGGTCACATGCTGCACTGGCCAATCACAGCCATGCCTATAGTAGGCATGGCTGTGATGGCCTCTTGGGGCAAGTAGTATGACGCTTGTTGATTGGCTGCTTTGCAGCCTTTCAAAAAGCGCCAAGAAAGCGCCGAACACCGAACCCGAACCCGGACTTTTACGAAAATGTTCGGGTTCGGATCCGTGTCACAGACACCCCAAAACTATACAGTTCGGGTTCGCTCAACCCTAGATATAATATATCAAAATATTTAAAAAGTATCGATCTGTCAGAAATATAGACTTATTCAGTTCAAGATTGTACATCGCCTATACTACTCCCCCGCCTTCCTCGCCAAAATATATAAGGAAAAAAGGGACCTGTGCTGGAAATGCTCAGCAGAAAATGCTGACCTAGGCCACTTATTATGGAATTGTTCAGAAGTGAGAGGTTTTTGGACCAATATCTATGAGGAATTATTTAGAAGATATAATATTAAATTGAACCGATGTTTTATGCAGGCAGCATTGTACAACTTCTCCCCCTCTGATTTGACGCCCTACCAGATACGAGGATGTCTGGAGGGCTTTGTGGTAGCGAAGGCCCTGATTGTTAAATATTGGGGTACAAAAAATAGCCCTAGCTTTACTGAATGGAGGGCTCGGATGGACAATATTGACGCCTATAGAAGGATGGCAGGGAAATTGTAGTAATGCTAGAGAGGGACATAGCCCGGACATAGGTGGCTCCGGAAACGGAAACCGCAGGATATGGGTGGTTCTCGCAGCAGTGGAACAAGGGGGAACCGGGGGGGGGGGGGGGGGGAGGTAAATAGGATCAATTATGTTAAGTTTTCTATTAATACCTTTGTATACTTGAATGGCACGTTATTGAATGTTATATATTTGGTTTAGAAAATAATAAAGAAATTTATAACAAAAAAAAACACTTAGGGACCACAGGTTTATACCCCTTTAGTGACCAGGCCCTTTTTTTTTTACAAATCGGCACTTCACAACTTTAACGGTTTATTGCTCGGTCATACAACTTGGCACCCAAATGAATTTTACCTCCTTTTCTTCTCACAAATACAGCTTTCTTTTGGTGGTATTTGATTGCTGCTGACATTTTTCGTTTTTCTGATATTAATCAAAATAGACCGGAATTTTTCTAAAAAAAAATGTGTATTTTTAACTTTTTCTGGTAAAATTGATCAAATATAATTACATTTCTATACAAGTTTGTGTCAGAATTTATTGTGCTACATGTCTTTGATAAAAAAAAATCCAATAAGTGTATATTTATTGGTTTGCACAAAAGTTAGAGCGTTTACAAACAATGGTATAAAAATGTGAATTTCTGCATTTTGAAGCAGCTCTGACTTTCTGAGCACCTGTCATGTTTCTTGAGGTGCTAGAATGCCAGGATAGTATAAATACCCCCCAAATGACCCCATTTTAGAAAGAAGATACCCCAAAGTATTCGCAGAGGGGCATGGTGAGTTCATGTATGATTTAATTTTTTTTCACAAGTTAGCGGAAAATGACACTTTCTGAGGAAAAAATAAATAAATAAAGTTTCCATTTCTGCAAATTTCTGGCAAAAAAAATAAAAAATCTCCCACTGACTCACTATGCCCCTCAGTGAATACCTTGGGGTGTCTACTTTCCGAAATGGGGTCATTTGTGGGGTGTGTTTACTGTTCTGGCATTTTGGGTGGGGCTAAATTGTGAGCAACCCTGTAAAGCCTAAAGGTACTCGTTGGACTTTCGGACCCTTTACGCACCTAGGCTGCAAAAAAGTGTCACACATGTGGTATCGCCGTACTTAGAAGAAGTAGGGCAATGTGTTTTGGGGTGTATTTTTACATATACACATGCTGGGTGAGAGAAATATCTCTGTAAATTGACAACTTTGTATAAATTTTCTTTTAAAAGTTGTCATTTACAGAGATATTTCTCACACACAGTATAGGTATATGTAAAAATACACCCCAAAACACAATGCCCTAGTTCTTCTGAGTACGGCGATACCACATGTGTGACACTTTTTTGCAGCCTAGGTGCGCAAAGGGGCCCAAATTCCAATGAGTACCTTTAGGATTTCACAGGGCATTTTTACGCATTTGGATTCCAAACTTCTTCTCACGCTTTAGGGCTTCTAAAATGCCAGGGCAATATAAATACCCCACAAGTGACCCCATTTTGGAAAGAAGACACCCCAAGGTATTCCGTAAGGGGCATGGCGAGTTCATAGAAGGTTTTTTTTTGTCACAAGTTAGCAGAAAATTTTGTTTTGTTTTTTCTTTGTTTTTTTCTTACAAAGTCTCATATTCCACTAACTTGTGACAAAAAATAAAATCTTACATGAACTCATCATACCCCTCACGGAATACCTTGGGGTGTCTTCTTTCCAAAATGAGGTCACTTGTGGGGTATTTATACTGCCCTGGCATTTTGGCATTTTAGGGGCCCTAAAGCGTGAGAAGAAGTCTGGAATCCAAATGTCTAAAAATGCCCTCCTAAAAGGTACTCATTGGAATTTGGGCCCCTTTGCGCACCTAGGCTGCAAAAAAGTGTCACACATGTGGTATCGCCGTACTCAAAAGAAGTAGGGCAATGTGTTTTGTGGTGTATTTTTACATATACCCATACTGTGTGTGAGAAATATCTCTGTAAATGACAACTTTTTAATTTTTTTTATACAAAGTTGTCAATTTACAGAGATATTTCTCTCACCCAGCATGGGTATATGTAAAAATACACCCCAAAACACATTACCCTACTTCTTCTGAGTACGGCGATACCACATGTGTGACACTTTTTTGCAGCTAAGATGCGCAAAGGGGCCCAAATTCCAATGAGTACCTTTAGGATTTCACAGGGCATTTTTACGCATTTGGATTCCGTGAGGGGTATGGTGATTTCATGTAAGATTTTATTTTTTGTCACAAGTTAGTGGAATATGAGACTTTTGTAAGAAAAAAACAAAAAAACAAAAAAAAAACAATTTCCGCTAACTTGTGCCAAAAAAATAATAATCTTCTATGAACTTGCCATGCCCCTCAAAAGTGATCTTTATAGCGCCGCAGCGATTTTACGGTGTTTTTGCAGTGATCAGAAAAAAAAAAACATTTCTGTCACTGCGGTGGGGCGGACTGAACGCAAGTGTGCGCACAAGATCAGCCCTGATCGGGCGAACACTGCGTTTTTTGTAGAGCCTAAGGTGACCCTAATGTACTGATATAGATCTGATTGCGATCAGTCTTGATCACTTACAGATACTATATAGTACTAGTGCTGATTAGCGACAGTGATGACGCTAATCAGCGACTAATCAGTGACTGCGGTGGGCTGGGCGCTAACTACCTAACAAGTAGCTAAGTAACTGGCGGTGATAAGGGACCCTTAGGCCCCATTCACACGTCCGCAATTCTGTTCCGCATTTTACGGAACGGAATTGCGGACCCATTCATTTCTATAGGAACAGACTTTGTCCCGCTCGGATCTGCACTTCCGGGTCCGCACTTCCGTTCCGCAAAAATATAGAGCATGTCCTATTCTTGTCCGCAATTGCGGACAAGAAAAGGCATTTTCTATATAGTTCTGGCAATGTGCAGATCTGCAAAATGCGGAAAGCACATTGCCGGTGTCCGTGCTTTGCGGATCCGTGGATCCGCAAAACACATACGGACGTCTGAATGGAGCCTTACAGGGGAGTGATCAATGACAGGGGGGTGATCAGGGAGTCTATGTGGAGTGATCAGGGGTTAATAAGGGGTTAATAAGTGACCGGGGGGGGGGGGTGTAGTGTAGTGTAGTGTGGTGATTGGTGCTACTTACAGAGCTGCCTGTGTCCTCTGGTGGTCGATCCAAGCAAAAGGGACCACCAGAGGACCAGGTAGCAGGTATATTAGATGCTGTTAACAAAACAGCGTCTAATATACCTTTCTGATGGTAAAAAAATCACATCTACAGCCTGCCAGCGAATGATCATCGCTGGCAGGCTGTAGATCAACTTTTCAGCTGCGCTTAGCTGTGAACGCGCGCGCATATGCGCGTTCATGCGAAATCTCGGCTCTCACGAGATGACGCCAATAGGCGTCATTGAGCCTGAGACTGCCGCCGCCCAGTAGCCTTTCGGCGTTAGGTGTGCGGCAAGAGGTTAAACTTGAATTTAACACTTGCAGATCTGGAAAATACTGTTTTTTGGAAAAATAAATGTGTGTTTTTTAAACCCCAGAAAATGATGGGTGTATTTCTACCTTAAATTGCACACTGACTAATACAGATGTTGTAGTTTGCCCCCCAAAAATGGTGATTTGCAATGTCCCAAAAACTCAGATGCAGTGCTGGTGCACTGAGCTTGCATAAAATGGCCGCCGCCGCCGCCACCCACCTAACAGAATTCTAAAAGTTTGTATTTTTTGGTCAATGAGCTCAGGGCAGGGTAAAACGATAGTGCCCTGCACCGACACAACTATTTGTCTGTAGATCGCTGAATTAGATTCTCTCCTATGCTCTCCCTGAAATCACAAGTCCAGCAGCATCCTTTCCCTACACTTGTAACAGCAGAGTGACGTGCAGCGCTACGTGACTCCAGCTTATATAGAGCCTGGGTCACATGCTGCTCTGGCCAATCACAGCCATGCCATTAGTAGGCATGGCTGTGATGGCCTCTTGGGGCAAGTAGTATGATGCTTGTTGATTGGCTGCTGTGCAGCCTTTAAGAAAGCGGCGAACACCAAACCCAAACTTTTACGGAAATGTTCGGGTCCGGGGTCCCAAAATCCTAAAGTTCGGTACGAACCAGAACTTTACAGTTCGGGTTCGCTCAACCCTAGTCATCAGTAAAAAAAATCTTGGAAAACCCATTTAAATCTACAGCAGCTAGGAAGCTTGTCCCACAAAAAAAATATTCCACATTTTTGAAAACGGGACCTTGATCTGAATACTTTTTTAATTGCATGTAATGTAAAAGTTATTCACTGAAATTTATTTGTATAGCTCCACACGCCATTTGCCCTTTTTCTAAATTCTCTGTCCACTTAATGAGGTTGACATACTGTCACGACCATGGGCATGGTCGTGACTCTTGGTCCCGCATGCAGTTGCCTGCGGTTTGGTCTGTTGTCAACCACATGGTGAGGGCTGCGGGTATGTTGCCTCACGTGTGGTTGCTGCTGGCAACATGATGTGGTTGGCAGTGTAGCAGCCGGAGCTGGACGCTAGGCGGCTCGCTGTCACGGCATGCGGTTGCCTCTGGCAATGTGTGGTTTTTATGTATGCACTTCCTGTCTGGTGTGCATGGGATTTATGTTATGTGTGCACTGTGACACTTTCCTTCACTGGTGTTGCCCGTGGCAACGTGTGGAGTTGTGTGCATGTGGTGGCAGTGTCTCGGCCTTCTGGCTGATCCCCAAGACATGCTTGCCACGCATGCCGTTGCCGGTGGTAGCAAGTGGAGTGTGTGCTTCTTTGTGCTTTTCCCCTTTAAGTAGTTTCCATCCCTTGCCTGGTATTGGAAGGGTTAATTCTCTTCCTTGTGTGTGAACACTGGGTGTGTCTGTGTGTGGGTGTGGCTACTTGGGGCTATATAGCTTCTGCTGGATGCAAGACTCTGAGGGGTACTTCAGCCATGTTAGCTGAAGTCATCCTCTTTGTATTTACCATCTTCCAGTGAGGGCCACCCTTGTGGTCATAAACTTATGTTAGACATTATTGTTTCTTTTTATATTATATGTCTAGTGGTGTCTCTATCGTTAGTGCAGCGTATGGTCCTGGGTTCCTGTCTGATGTGTGGTGTGTCCGTCTATGTTGTTGTGGACTGCAGCACTTGTGCACGGGTTCCAGGCTGTGTGTCTGTGGCAGGTAGGTGTGATACTAGTTTCAACTACCTGCCATTGCCATATGTCTGTATATGTTTCCCTTCTCCTTGCAGCTTGGCCAGTGAGACTCCTGTTGCTCAGTGTCTAGGAGGAACAGGTCGTCTTACCCTGCTCCTAGTCCAGGGCCACCCTGAGGGCTAGTAGGAATTACAGGTTCCAGTGTATGAGCCCTCCCACCATCAGGGTCGGCTCATAGGGCTAGGAGACAGGGTCAGAATTAGGGATGTGATAGGAGGTGACCTGCTCCCTGATTCTTGTCCTGGCCTAACAGCTATACTTCAGATAGACATCGCACGGCTGAGGGTTTCCCCCACCTTCAGCCGTGACACATACATGCTCAGTTCCACCTCTCAACAGCCACTAGCTGCAGCAGAAAGGACACACCCCCTGAGAAAGTTCTTGCCCCCTAAGCTGTTAGCCTTAAAGGTGTTCTCTGGCCAAACCTAATTTCTGGTACATAAATCTAACTTGTGGAAGGAAGACTGGTGGTTTCATACTTACCTTCCACAGCGCAGCCAGTTCTGGTGGGTTTTTAGGGCTTCTAGTCACATCCCGTTTTCTATCTTCCTGTGTTCAGCAGGAGACGGTTCGTCACTACTGCCATCACCGCCTCCTACTGGCCTTCCTTGTTCCCCACGCCTGCGCACATACACATGGACTGCCAACTGTCTATTCAGTGTACAGACTTGTGTGTGAAGCCTGTACTGACTCATGCACAGTGTAATGTAAGCACAGTGCATGAGTCACAGCATAGCTATCAGCCTCTTTGCTGTCGTTATGCTGGGGCACTGTGGATCATGTCACTTGGGGCACTGTGGATCATGTCACTTGGGGCACTGTGGATCATGTCACTTGTGGGCACTGTGGATCATGTCACTTGGGCAGGAGCATAGCTAAAGGATCATGGGCCCTGGTGCAAGAGTTCAGCTTGTGCCCCCCTTTCCTCAGTGCTTTGTGGCCTAGGGCAGGGAGGCCATAGCTTTCATGCTGCCTGAGGCAAAAATTACAACAGCACCCCCCCACCCCATGCCAAATTCTTGACCAAATCCCTTCCCTCCAACCAGAGGTGTACCTTGAACAGCATGCACTTTCTATAATACCGGTGTCTTCTTATGTGGCAAAAGAGTCTTTGGCCCTCTCAGCTCCTGGGCACTGTTGCAATGGCTACCTCTACACCCCCTAAAGCTATGCCCCTGTACTTGGGGGCTCTGTGGATCATATCACTAGGGGCGCTGTGGATGTCACTTGGGGGGCACTGTTGATATCACTTAAGGGGCACTGTGGCTGTCACTGTTATTAAGGGTGCTGTAGTTGTCACTATTATTGGGGGGGGGGACGCTGTGGATGTTGCTTTTATGAGGGATGCTGTTGATGTCATTGTTATGGGGGACGCTGTTGTTGTCACTTTTTTAGGGGATACTGTGGATGTCACCGTTATGGGGGATGCTGTGGATGTTACCGTTAAGGGAGACATTGTGGATGTTACCATTATGGGAGCAGCTGTGGCTGTCACCATTATGGGGGACGCTGTGGATGTCACCATTATGGGGGACACTGGGGAGGACACCATTATAGGGGTGTTGTGGCTTTCACTATTATGGGGGATGCTGTGGAGGTCACCATTACTGGGGACACTGTGGCTATCACTGTTATGGGGGAGCTGTAGATGTCCCTTTTTTGGGGTATGCTGTTATGGGTCTACATACCTCTCAATTTTACTAAATTACAGGGATGGACAATAGCGCACATTTCCCCCCCCCCATTCAGTAATTATGCCCACGTTATGTTTTCCCTTTCAGTAGTGCCACCTCTGTTAATAGAATTAAAAACGAAATAATCACCTAGACGTTCCACCAATGATCATATCACATTCTGCACTCCCCAGCAGGCACCATGCGGTTAGACACACATCTCGCTTGCTTGGCTGTGGAAGAGGAGTACATGCTGATTCCTGGGCCTGCATGCTCATCTTACAGTGCTAGCAAAAAATAAAAAAATTAAACTCACCTCATCCACTTGTTCGCGCAGCCCAGCTCGCCTTTTTTCTTCTTCTGGGAGGAAAAGGACCTTTGGTGACGTCACTGCGCTAATCACCTGGTCCAGCACCATGGTGATGTACCATGTGATGGACCATGTGATGAGCGTAGTGACGTCACCAAGGTCCTCTTCCTCCCAGGTCATCAAAGAAGAAGAAAGAAGGCAAGCCGGGCTGCGCGAACAAGTGTATGAGGTGAGTTTAATTTTTATTAAAAAATTTTAACCCCTCCATCTCTAATTTATTTTGCATTCTGTATTCACAATGCTATTATTTTCCCTTATAACCATGTTATAAGGGAAAATAATAAAATTTACACAACACTGGACCCAAACCCGAACTTGTGTGAAGAAGTCTGGGTTTGGGTCTGGGTATCAAACATGCCGATTTTTCTCACACACATGCAAAATGCATTAAAACGCTTTGCACTCGCAGGGAAAAATCATGCACTTCCGTGGGCAGTAGCAAAAGAAGATAGGATTGGGCCTGAACACGACTGCATACATTTTGCACTCTGAAAATCGCGGATCTACAAAATACAGATGCGGTCCATGAGCATCCCGCAATTTTTCCATGCACCATTGTCAAAATGCCTATTCTTGTCCGCCAAAACGGACAAGAATAAGTTATGTTCTATAATTTGCGGCATCCGCGTGTTGTCGGCATTCTTTGCAACTTCATAGAAATTAAAGTGTCTTTGTGTAATCCTGCAAGAAAATGTGGGCAGACTAAAAATATGGTTGTGTGCATGAGGCCTAAGGATACCATTCATGTGTGATCTACAGTTTTTTGTGGACCTATTGACTTCAATGGGCTTGCGGTTCGTATTTTGCAGACAAGAATAAGACATGTTCTGCCTTTTGCGGAACAGACATGGATGTGCAAAACATATGGATGACTGACATCCATGTGGTTTCCGCATCCTTGTGTTACGCAAAGGATAGAACATGTCCTATTCTGTTCCGCACAATATGGACCGCAAGCCAGTTGACGTCAATGGGTCCGCTAAAAAATATGGATCAGACACGGATGGTATCCTTATTTTATAGATCTGCAATTTGCAGACCGCAAAACAGATACGGTTGTGTGCATGAGACCATACATGCTCAGCAGGCAGTATCAAGTGCGAAAATATTTGATAAATGATAATTAGACTATATGGCACACAATTGATTTAGGTGCAGAGGCATAGCAGACATTATATGACAAGCTTAGATAAACACCACACCAGACAGTATAGTACCCGTACATAAGTTTAGATACCACCCCAGACAGTATAGTACAAAATAGGATTAGATACACACCACACCAGACAGTATAGTACAAAATAGGATTAGATACACACCACCCCAGACAGTATAGTACAAAATAGGATTAGATACACACCACACCAGACAGTATAGTACAAAATAGGATTAGATACACACCATACCAGCCAGTATAGTACAAGATAGGATTAGATACACACCACACTAAACAGTATAGTACAATATAGGGTTAGATACACACCACACTAAACAGTATAGTACAAGATAGGATTACATACACACCACACCAGACAGCATAGTAAAAAATGGGATTAGATAAAATGGTAGTACGATTATTCTTCTTTGCTGTTTAGATCACATTATTATGAAAGCTATTGTGGCTCTCCTATTGATTCTATTGACCATGCCTTTTAAAATATAATGCTCTAAATGTACAGCCACAGATGTCATGATTGGTAGAGAATAGAGATGGACAAATTGATTCTAAACCAGTTGGATTACTTCTACATTTTAGTATTTACCCCCTTGACTTTTTCCGTGTTTTGCTACATTACAGCATTAAGTTCAATGTTTTGTTAATCTGAATTTTATGTGATGGATCAGAACACAATAGTCTAAGGGTACTTTCACACTTGCGTTGTTTGATTCCGGCAGGCAGTTCCGTTGCCTGAACTGACTGCCTGATCAGGCAACTGTATGCAAACGGATGTCATTTTTTCTGACTGATCAGGCATTTTTCAGACTGATCAGGATCCTGATCAGTCAGAAAAATGCCTGATCAGTCAGAAAAATGCATTGCAATACCGGATCCGTTTTTCCGGTGTCATCAGGCAAAACGGATCCGTTTTTTTTTTTTTTTTCATTTTTAAAGGTCTGCGCATGCGCAGACCGGAAGGACGGATCCGGCATTCCGGTATTTTGAATGCCGGATCCGGCACTAATACATTCCTATGGAAAAAAATGCCGGATCCGGCATTCAGGCAAGTCTTCAGTTTTTTTCGCCGGAGATAAAACCGTAGC
This sequence comes from Bufo bufo, assembly GCF_905171765.1. Taxonomy (NCBI): domain Eukaryota; kingdom Metazoa; phylum Chordata; class Amphibia; order Anura; family Bufonidae; genus Bufo; species Bufo bufo. The sequence goes on from NC_053397.1 coordinate 123,001,513, forward strand.
ATGCTACGGTTTTCTCTTTTGCCTGATCAGTCAAAACGACTGAACTGAAGACATCCTGATGCAAACTGAACGGATTACTCTCCATTCAGAGTGCATGGGGATATGCCTGATCAGTTATTTTCCGGTATAGAGCCCCTGTGACGGAACTCTATGCCGGAAAAGAAAAACGCAAGTGTGAAAGTAGCCTAAGTTGTTAGGAAGCCCATAAAAAGCTCTGTTGCAACCAATTACCTTCATTATGTGACTACCAGAAGTCACATAATTAGTGAAATGATGTCCACCTGTGTGCAATCTAAGTGTCACATGATCTTTCATTACATATACAAACCTTTTTTGAAAGGCACCAGAGGCTGCAACACCTAAGCAAGAGGCATCACTAAGCACACACTGCCATGAAGACCAAGGAACTCTTCAAACAAGTAAGGGACAATATTGTTGAGAAGTAAAAGTCAGGGTTAGGTTATAAAAAAATATCCAAATTCCCAGGACACTGGCGTACATACAGGGGTCGCAGGGGTCGCAGTTGCGACCGGGACCTGCACTCCAGGGGGTCCGGCCGGAAACCTTTCTGTTCCCTGCTTCGCTGATCTTCAGAGCTCAGGAGCTCCCCCTGCTGGCCCCACATTGCGCTGCTGGCTGTGGGAGGAGAGCTCAAAGCCCGGCAATCTACCTCTTGTCATCAGGGAAGAAGGTAAGTATGTATTTTATTTTTTTTCTACCGCTGCAGACTGGGGGCAGGGGGGGTGTTTGATGGGCACAACTAGAGTGAGGGGGCACAAAAGTGGGCATCTCTACTGAGGGGCACCTAATCTGCCATAACTAATTTGAGGGGGGCACATATGAAGGCATAACTATGAGGGGGCACACATGAAGGCATAAATACTGTGAAGGGGCACATAATCTGCCATAACTACTGTGAGGGGCACATAATCTGACATTACTACTGTGAGGGGCACATAATCTGGCATTACTACTGTGAGGGGACACATAATCTGGCATAACCACTCTGAGGGGGCACATCTGGGCATATGTACTTTGAGGGGGCACATAACTGGGCATAACTACTGTGAAGGGGCACATAATCTGGCATTACTACTGTGAAGGGGCACATAATCTGGCATTACTACTGTGAAGGGGCACATAATCTGGCATTACTACTGTGAAGGGGCACATAATCTGGCATTACTACTGTGAAGGGGCACATAATCTGGCATTACTACTGTGAAGGGGCACATAATCTGGCATTACTACTGTGAAGGGGCACATAATCTGGCATTACTACTGTGAAGGGGCACATAATCTGGCATTACTACTGTGAGGGGGCACATAATCTGGCATTACTACTGTGAGGGGGCACATAATCTGGCATTACTACTGTGAGGAGGCACATAATCTGGCATTACTACTGTGAGGGGGCACATAATCTGGCATTACTACTGTGAGGGAGGCACATATCTGGGCATAACTACTGTAAGGGGACACATATTTGGCATAACTACTATGAGGGGGCACATATCTGAGCATAACTACTGTGACAGGAACAAAGGTGGGCATAACTACTGTGAGGGGCCACAAGGTGGGCATTAGTACTGTCTGGTTGCACTTAGGGGAAATGTCATAGATTACCCTGCTATAGTCTTACAGGCCAGCACAGCGCCCCCAGCTGGTGATTTCACAGGGGAAGTCACCATCCCTTCCTTATGTGATTATTCTTTTTTCTCACCACAGGGACCTTGTTCTGGATCCAGCGGACATCACGCAGACGCCAGCGACACCCTGGATGAGGTAGGGCCAGATTTTATTAGGACTGGGGGAGTGTAGCCATACATTGGGCTTAGGGCTCTTTCACATGAGCGGATCCCGTGCATGGAATCTGCTACGTGAAAGAGTGCCAAGCCCCGTTCCGGACAGCAGAGACACGGAGCATTAACATGAGTGATAATGCTCCGTGCCTCTCTGTGATCTTTTTACTACAAAATCACAGTGAGATAAAGTTGTTACCGTGATTTTGTAGTAAAAGGATCACAGTCAATCATGTTGCTGCTCCGTGTCTCTGCTGTCCAGAATGGGGCGTGGCACTCTTTCACACAGCGGATTAACCGCATTGAAAGAGCCCTTAATAAGAAAATCTGCCGCTTCTTTGTAAAAATATTTGCACTGTGGCCTATAACTCTATAGTTACACCACTGGTAGGGGAGGTAGTGGGGGTGGGGTGGGAGGTGGAGGCATGTTGGGGGGGGGTAAGGGGAGGGGGCCCCATGGATCAGTTTTGCACCGGGGCCCCATGGATTGTGTGTACGCCACTGCCCCAGGAGCACCATCAAATCTATCATAACCAAATGGAAAGAACATGGCACAACAGCAAACCTGCCAAGAGACGGTCACCCACCAAAACTCACGGACCGGGCAAGGAGGGCATTATTCAGAGAGGCAGCACAGAGACCTAAGGTAACCCTGGAGAAGCTGCAGAGTTCCACAGCAGAGACTGGATTATCTGTACATAGGAAGACAATAAGGCATACGCTCCATAAAGTAGGGCTTTATGGCAGAGTGGCCAGAAGAAAGCCATTACTTTCAGCAAAAAACAAAAAGGCACATTGTGAGTTTGCAAAAAGGCATGTGGGAGACTCCCAAAATGTATTGAGGAAGGTGCTCTGGTCTGATGAGACTAAAATTAAACTTTCGGTCGTCAAGAAAACGCTATGTCTGGCGCAAATGCAGTACGCCAGTCCTTCAGGGTGAGCGAGTGTGAGGTCACGGGGGTCAGTAGACAGACCGAGGGTAGCTCTTAGTACTCACAGTTTGCAGTATACCCTGGGCAGGCGTACAGTCAGTGATGAAGAGGCTGGCACGTAGATCCTCTGGGGCACTATCTAGATATAGGGACCAGGCCAGGTGATAGGTGAGGCGCCCTGGGTGTTGAAGGTTTAGCATGCCTGTGGCAAGATCCCTTACAGTTCGTGACGCTAGTGCCGGTAACGGTGGCACACCGATTGTTAGAAGGAATAACGGAGGTACACACGATTGTAGTGAACTAGAATTCTTCTTTACTGAACAGTTCAAACTATGTACAAACTCCAAACAGTTCCATATAAAGAATATTCAGTAACAAGCAGGCTTTGCATAAATGGCAGGTAGAATCCTAGCAAGATAACTCTGCCTAATAGCTGGCTTTATCCTTGGGTAGGGAAACCTCCTCTGGTATAAATCCTCTTGCTGACAATAAACTTCTGCCCCTCAGCTTTCCACTTGGCTGGATAAGATTAGCCCTGCTCTGTACTCTACAAGGTGCAGGATAACTCAGGAGGATCTTCTTCTCCTGGACTGAGGTGGAGAACCTGGACTATCTAGCTGCATGTTCGCAGCTGACACTCGGCTACTCCATGACTACAGTGAACACTGGCCTCTAACACACTCTCCCTGGACTGGACCTGTCTATATATATATATATATATATATATATATATATATATACATACACTAGGGGGTTCCCTAGCTCCCCCTACAGCTTAGGAGGAGAAACTACACCCCTAGCAGGCCTGGTACACAGGAATTAACATGGAAATATGCAGTCATATAATGCAATACAAAATACCATGACCATGTTCCACAGGAGGTGGGGAACAACATGACCCAATTGACCCTTGAGTAGTGCCCGCCTTTACGTAGTGGGACACTACACTAACCCAACACATCACATCACCCAATGAACACCATCCCCACAGTGAAACATAGTGGTGGCAGCATCATGCTGTGGGAATGTTTTTCACCAGCCGGGACTGGGAAACTGGTCAGAGTTGAGGGAAATATAGATGGTGCTAAATACAGGTATATTCTTGAGCAAAACCTGTACCACTCTGTACGTGATTTGATTCTAGGATAGAGGTTCACCTTCCAGCAGGACAATAACCCCAAACACACTGCTAAACAACACTTGAGTGGTTTAAGGGGAAACATGTAAATGTGTTAGAATGGCCTAGTCAAAGCCCAGATCTCAATCCAACAGAAAATCTGTGGTCAGACTTAAAGATTGCTGTTAAATAAAGCGCAAACCATCTAACTTGAAGGAGCTGGAGCAGTTTTGCAAGGAGGAATGGGCAAAAATCCCAGTGGTAAGATGTGGCAGCTGCTCATAGAGACTTATCCAAAGTGACTTGGAGCGGTGATTGCCGCAAAAGGTGGCTCTACAAAGTATTGACTTTAGGGGGGTGAATAGTTATGCACATTGACTTTTTCTGTTATGTTGTCCTATTTGTTGTTTGCGTCACAATAAAAAATAAAAAAATAATTTCAAAGTTGTGGGCATGTTCTGTTTATTAAATGATGCTAATCCTCACACAATCCATGTTAATTCCAGGTTGTGAGGCACTAAAACACAAAAAAAGTCAAGGGGGTGAATACTTTTGCAAGGTACTGTAAATGCACCTTGCAAACAAATCCAAAGTTTTGGCAATCAGTTTTAGATAATTCATGCAAAACAATGCCTGCCATTTGAAATTTGAAATTCAGTATACTAGAGAGGGAAACGGGGCAAGGATCATGAAGATTGCTGATCACATGACCCTGGGTGACACACTAACCAGCCATTTTACATTCTTGCAGGGACAGTGTAGGCATTGTGAAAAGCCTAGACCAGGGGTCAGCAACCATCGGTACTCCAGGTGTGGTGAAACTGCAACTCCCAGCATGCACACTTGCTTGGCTGTTCTCAGAACTCCCATAGAAGTGAGTGGAGCATGCTGGGATCAGCACTCCAGCTGTTGTGAAACTTCAACTAGTTAGAGTGCTGATCCCTGGCCTAGACAGATCACCAGTAGAGAGGATGATTTAATCCACCAAGGATGAGGAGCTCCCACAGTTTTATTGTCCACCATCCAGACACAGGTGCATACCTCCCAACCACCCCGGATCCGGCGGGACAGTCCCAGATTTCAGGGGCTGCTTCACGGTCCCGGTACTGGGGAACTATGTTCCGCTTTCTGCCAGCTGTCCCTGCTTCCATAGGACAACACCAAAACGGATGCAACTTCAGATTTTAGCAGGTTTGACTACAGATTACTGATAGGTGCACTAAGTATTGTTGTGAACTTGACATTGCTTCCTTCTCATTGGCCCACAAGCAAGAAGCACAGAGGAATCATGTGTCCAGATGAAAAAAAAAATCAGAATATTAGATATAACGAATATATAGCACTATATTCTAAATATTTGCAAATTATGGAAGTGGCGATATTCGCGATAAAAATTTGCTATTCGAATATTCGTGCTCAACACTAATTATAATGCATTGCAGAGGGAATCTATCTTCTCTTGCCTATAGCTGGTCTGCAGAAGGTATTTAAAGGCGTCTCCTTTTACAGGAAGGCACTGGTACGGCATACATATTAGGACATCGTCAGACATCATCCACAACTCCATCCTCCGTCAGGCAAAACTTCCTCCTACCTCAGACTTTAGACAAAACACCGTCCTCCCTCATCTAAAACTCTGTCCTCCCTCATCCAAAACTCCGTCCTCCGTCAGACATCAGCCAAAACTCCGTCCTCCCTCATCCAAAACTCTGTCCTCCCTGAGACATCAGCCAAAACTCCGTCCTCCCTCAGACATCAGCCAAAACTCCGTCCTCCCTCATCCAAAACTCCGTCCTCCCTCAGACATCAGCCAAAACTCTGTCCTCCCTAACTCAAAATACGCCCTACTACACACACTCTTCACCTGACGGAGCTGCTAGCTGCTGGAGAGGCTAAGGACCTGTGATGACGTCATGACCATGTGACGAGTCACGTGTGTGGGAGCTGTATGTGTTACCTGCATGTAGCAGAGCTGTGTACTGTGTTACAGAGATGTATGTGTAACCTGCAGGTAGCAGTGCTATGTACTGTGTAGCAGAGCTGTATGTGTAACCTGCATGTAGCAAAGCTGTATGTGTAACCTGTATGTAGCAGAGCTGTGTACTGTGTAGCAGAGCTGTATGTATAACCTGCATGTAGCAGAGCTGTGCACTATGTAGCAGAGCTGTATGTGTAACCTGCATGTTACAGAGCTGTATGTGTAACCTGCATGTAGCAGAGCTGTGTACTGTGTAGCAGAGCTGTATGTGTAACCTGCATGTAGCAGTGCTGTGTACTGTGTAGTAGAGCTGTATGTGTAACCTGCATGTAGCAGTGCTGTGTACTGTGTAGCAGAGCTGTATGTGTAACCTGCATGTAGCAGAGCTGTGCACTGTGTAGCAGAGCTGTATGTGTAACCTGCATGTAGCAGAGCTGTGTACTGTGTAGCAGAGCTGTATGTGTAACCTGTATGTAGCAGTACTGTGTAGCAGAGCTGTATGTGTATCCTGCATGTAGCAGAGCTGTGTACTGTGTAGCAGAGCTGTATGTGTAACCTGTATGTAGCAGAGCTGTATGTGTAACCTGCATGTAGCAGTGCTGTGTACTGTGTAGCAGAGCTTTATGTGTAACCTGCATGTAGCAGAGCTGTGTACTGTGTAGCAGGCTGTATATGTAACCGGCATGTAGCAGGGCTGTGTACTGTGTTACAGAAATGTATATGCAACCTGCAGGTAGCAGTGCTGTGTACCGTGTTACAGAGATGTGTGTGTAACCTGCATGTAGCAGAGCTGTGTACTGTGTATGTAGAGCAGTGTGTGTAACCGCATGTAGAAGAGCTGTGTACTGTGTTACAGAGATGTGTGTGTAACCTGGGAACTATAAAAAAAAACATAAAAATTCAGATCACCCCCCTTTTCCCAAAATGAAAATAAAAGAACTAAAAAAATACACATCATGGGTGTTGCAATGTGTAAAAACACCCTTTGTATAAAAATATATTCCCCATACGGCAAACAACAAAACAAAACAAAATGTCTGATTCGCCGTTTTTGGTCGCTTCATTTGCTACAAAAATGTAAATAAAAGTGATCAAAATGTCTTAAACACCCCAGAATGGTATCAGTGAAAGTTCAGATTGCCCCGCAAAAAATGAGCCCCCACCCAGCTCCGTACACATAATTACAAAAAAGTTATAGGGGTAAAAATATGGCGACAAAAAAATAAAATCAGATTTATTTATTTTTTATCACTATTAAAACGCAAGAAAAACTATACATATATGATATCACTGGATTCGATCTGACCTGTAGAATAAAAGTAACCAGTCAGTTTTATCGCACATCGAATGTCGTAAATAAAAATCCCGTAAACCTGTGGTGGAATTGCTTTTTTTTTCCAACAGGAAGAATGGTCAGTTTTACCATCTGAGAAAATAAAGAGCCTCATCCACAACTACCACAAAAGACTTCAAGCTGTCATTGATGTTAAAGGGGGCAATACATGGTATTAAGAACTGGGGTGTGTAAACTTCTGATCAGGGTCATTTGGGGAGTTTGTGTTGTGATTATGATTTATAAAGAGTAAACACAGTTGTTTGACATAAATGGCTTCAGCCGACCACTAACCATGAGCGAGAGAAAAGTGTCCGTGTTATCATTCATATTCTCTGAACAATGGTTAAAGGGGTATTCTCATCTTAATGATCACTGTTAAATCTGTTAATGATTTGACAGTGATCATTTTTCTAGATACATTTTATTACCCAATTCCCACCCTTTTTTAGAAAATAAGTCCCCTCTTACCTGATGTTGTCTTTGGTCTCCCCTGGTTACGGCCACCCCTCCTGTCGAATCCCGCCCGGCCGCGCTTGCGCAGAAGACTGAAGATTCTCTCCCGGCCGGGCCGCGCAATGTCCTGAACGTGCATGCCGCCGAGCATGCGACATGATGACTTCCTCCTGGCCAGTATAGTACAGAACCGCGCGTTCAGGACATTGCGCGGCCCGACCGGGAGAAAATCTTCAGTTTTCTGCGCAAGCGCGGCCCGGCCGGGAAAAGAATCCAGGAAGTGAACGTCGCGCTCAAGGAAGGCAAGTATGAAAAGGGAAGATGAGAATACCCCTTTAAGAAATCATAAATTCTGCAAGGGTATGTAAACTTATCAGCACAAGTTAGTAAGGCTGAAGCTCAGCCTGCATTTGTGGGAGGGGCTTGAGCCTTTATCAGCCCCTCTCACCCTCACCTGGCAGGCGTTCCGGTCATCGACTTCCGGGTAGGAGAGTCGCGTGTGTTTCCCTCTATCGTCCGGCCGATTCACGCAGCAGCTCCGCATACACGGGTATAAGTTGGACGGCGTCCGCTTCGCACCCCTGCCAAACAGGTAACGACCCCTTGCATCGCCAAAACCGCGGTTGGCGGCGTGCGTTCCACCGTGGAACGCACGCGGCGCCCGGCCTCCGCTACGGAGCGATGCATGGCAGTTTTTCGGTTGCCGATCACCGCTTGACGCCCTGACTCCCAGGGGGGGGGGGGCCTCGGGTTCCGCCCGCCACATCCAGTGCCTGCAGTTCTTAGGCCGGTGGCTGGTTGGGACTCGCGCCCTCCTTCAGGGGTTATGCAGTGCAGGTTCCCAGGTAGCGCCTTCGGCACCTGCTGCGCATTCTGGTCACCACCACCACCAATAAGTTCTATTGTGTCCGTTACATGGCTGGGATGGGCTCTTACGATTAAAGAAATATATCACAGGCCATTATTCCTCTGTCTCCCGCCTGGGTTTCATTTTCATACCTAACACATGTAAATGGTCAGGTCAAGCTGGATTATGACCTGCGGAACCGCCTGTTGACATCCCAGGTGGAGTGCGGCAGGGCATGCTGGTATGCTCCTAGGAGCAATAGCACCGCTATGTTTTGCTTTTGTTGCAAAAAATAAAAAAATAAAAATTATTTTACTATAAAAAAATTAAAAAGTTTTTATATTTAGGGCTCTTTCACACTTGCGTTGTTGTGTTCCGGCATAGAGTTCTGTCGTCGGGGCTCTATGCCGGAAGAATCCTGATCAGGATTATCCCCATGCATTCTGAATGGAGAGAAATCTGTTCAGGATGCATCAGGATTAGAGTTGAGCGAACACCTGGATGTTCGGGTTCGAGAAGTTCGGCCGAACTTCCCGGAAATGTTCGGGTTCGGGATCCGAACCCGACCCGAACTTCGTCCCGAACCCGAACCCCATTGAAGTCAATGGGGACCCGAACTTTTCGGCACTAAAAAGGCTGTAAAACAGCCCAGGAAAGAGCTAGAGGGCTGCAAAAGGCAGCAACATGTAGGTAAATCCCCTGCAAACAAATGTGGATAGGGAAATGAATTAAAGTAAAAATTAACCAATATCAATTGGACAGAGGTCCCATAGCAGAGAATCTGGCTTCACATCAGCAGAGAATCAGTCTCTTCATGCCATAGCAAAGAATCTGGCTTCATGTCAGCAGAGAATCAGTCTCTTCATGCAATAGCAGAGAATCTGGCTTCATGTCAGCGCAGAATCAGTCTTCATGTCATAGCAGAGAATCAGGCTTTACGTCACCCACCACTGGAACAGGCCACTGTCACATATTTAGGCCCAGGCACCCAGGCAGAGGAGAGAGGTCCCGTAACAGAGAATCTGGCCTTATGTCAGCGCAGAATCAGTCTTCATGTCATAGCAGAGAATCAGGCTTCACGTCACCCACCACTGGAACAGGCCACTGTCACATATTTAGTCCCAGGCACCCAGGCAGAGGAGAGAGGTCCCGTAACAGAGAATCTGGCCTTATGTCAGCACAGAATCAGTCTTCTTGTCATAGCAGAGAATCAGGCTTCACGTCACCCACCACTGGAACAGGCCACTGTCACATATTTAGGCCCGGCACCCAGACAGAGGAGAGAGGTCCCGTAACAGAGAATCTGGCTTCATGTCAGCACAGAATCAGTCTTCATGTCATAGCAGAGAATCAGGCTTCACGTCACCCACCACTGGAACAGGCCACTGTCACATATTTAGGCCCAGGCACCCAGGCAGAGGAGAGAGGTCCCGTAACAGAGAATCTGGCCTTATGTCAGCACAGAATCTGTCTTCATGTCATAGCAGAGAATCAGGCTTCACGTCACCCACCACTGGAACAGGCCACTGTCACACATTTAGGTCCCGGCACCCAGACAGAGGAGAGGTTCATTCAACTTTGGGTTGCCCCGCAATATAATGGTAAAATGAAAATAAAAATAGTATTGAATGAGGAAGTGCCCTGGAGTAGAATAATATATTGTTAAGGGGAGGTAGTTAATATCTAATCTGCACAAGGGATGGACAGGTCCTGTGGGATCCATGCCTGGTTCATTTTTATGAACGTCAGCTTGTCCACATTGGCTGTAGACAGGCGGCTGCGTTTGTCTGTAATGACGCCCCCTGCCGTGCTGAATACACGTTCAGACAAAACGCTGGCCGCTGGGCAGGCCAGCACCTCCAAGGCATAAAAGGCTAGCTCTGGCAACGTGGACAATTTGGAGACCCAGAAGTTGAATGGGGCCGAACCATCAGTCAGTACGTGGAGGGGTGTGCACAGGTACTGTTCCACCATGTTAGTGAAATGTTGCCTCCTGCTAACACGTTCCGTATCAGGTGGTGGTGCAGTTAGCTGTGGCGTGGTGACAAAACTTTTCCACATCTCTGCCATGCTAACCCTGCCCTCAGAGGAGCTGGCCGTGACACAGCTGCGTTGGCGACCTCTTGCTCCTCCTCTGCCTTCGCCTTGGGCTTCCACTGGTTCCCCTGTGACATTTGGGAATGCTCTCAGTAGCGCGTCTACCATTGTGCGCTTGTACTCGCGCATCTTCCTATCACGCTCCAGTGTAGGAAGTAAGGTGGGCACATTGTCTTTGTACCGGGGATCCAGCAGGGTGGCAACCCAGTAGTCCGCACACGTTAAAATGTGGGCAACTCTGCTGTCGTTGGCAGGCACTGCAGCATGTAGTCGCTCATGTGTGCCAGGCTGCCCAGAGGTAAGGACAAGCTGTCCTCTGTTGGAGGCGTATCGTCATCGTCCTGTGTTTCCCCCCAGCCACGCACCAGTGATGGGCCCGAGCTGCTTTGTGTGCCACCTAGCTGTGAACATGCTTCATCCTCATCCTCCTCCACCTCCTCCTCATCCTCGTCCTCCTCGTCCTCCAGTAGTGGGCCCTGTCTGGCCACATTTGTGCCTGGCCTCTGGTGTTGCAAAATAACCTCCCTTTGAGTCACTTCGAAGAGACTGGCCTGAAAGTGCTAAAAATCACCCCTCTTCCTCCTCTTCCTCCTGGGCCACCTCCTCTTCCATCATCGCCCTAAGTGTTTTCTCAAGGAGACATAGAAGTGGTATTGTAACGCTGATAACGGCGTCATCGCCACTGGCCATGTTGGTGGAGTACTCGAAACAGCGCAACAGGGCACACAGGTCTCGCATGGAGGCCCAGTCATTGGTGGTGAAGTGGATCTGATCCACAGTGCGACTGACCCGTGCGTGCTGCAGCTGAAACTCCACTATGGCCTGCTGCTGCTCGCTCAGTCTGTCCAGCATATGCAAGGTGGAGTTCCACCTGGTGGGCACGTCGCACATGAGGCGGTGAGCGGGAAGGCCGAAGTTACGCTGCAGCGCAGACAGGCGAGCAGCGGCAGGGTGTGAATGCCGGAAGAGCGAACAGACGGCTTGCACTTTATGCAGCAGCTCTGACATGTCGGGGTCGTTGCGAATGAACTTCTGCACCACCAAATTCAGCACATGCGCCAGGCAAGGAATGTGCGTCAAACCGGCTAGTCCCAGAGCTGCAAAGAGATTTCGCCCATTATCGCACATCACCAGGCCGGGTTTGAGGCTCACCGGCAGCAACCACTCGTCGGTCTGTTGTTCTATACCCCGCCACAACAACTGTGCGGTGTGGGGCCTGTCCCCCAAACATATGAGTTTCAGAACGGCCTGCTGACGTTTACCCCGGGCTGTGCTGAAGTTGGTGGTGAAGGTGTGTGGCTGACTGGATGAGCAGGTGGAAGAAGAGGAGGAGGAAGCTGAGTAGGAGGAGGAGGAGACAGGAGGCAAAGAATGTTGCCCTGCGATCCTTGGCGGCGGAAGGACGTGCGCCAAACAGCTCTCCGCCTGGGGCCCAGCCGCCACTACATTTACCCAGTGTGCAGTTAGGGAGATATAGCGTCCCTGGCCGTGCTTACTGGTCCACGTATCTGTGGTTAGGTGGACCTTGCCACAGATGGCGTTGCGCAGTGCACACTTGATTTTATCCGACACTTGGTTGTGCAGGGAAAGCACGGCTCTCTTGGAGAAGTAGTGCCGGCTGGGAACAACATACTGTGGGACAGCAAGCGACATGAGCTGTTTGAAGCTGTGTGTGTCCACCAGCCTAAATGACAGCATTTCATAGGCCAGTAGTTTAGAAATGCTGGCATTCAGGGCCAGGGATCGAGGGTGGCTAGGTGGGAATTTACACTTTCTCTCAAATGTTTGTGAGATGGAGAGCTGAACGCTGCCGTGTGACATGGTTGAGATGCTTGGTGACGCAGGTGGTGGTGTTGGTGGTACATCCCATGTTTGCTGGGCGGCAGGTGCCAACGTTCCTCCAGAGGCGGAGGAAGAGGCTGAGGCGGCAGCAGCAGCAGAAGAGGCCGAGGCGGCGGCAGCAGCAGAAGAGGTAGCAGGGGGAGCCTGAGTGAGTTCCTTGTTTTTAAGGTGTTTACTCCACTGCAGTTCATGCTTTGCATGCAGGTGCCTGGTCATGCAGGTTGTGCTTAGGTTCAGAACGTTAATGCCTCACTTCAGGCTCTGATGGCACAGCGTGCAAACCACTCGGGTCTTGTCGTCAGCACATTGTTTGAAGAAGTGCCATGCCAGGGAACTCCTTGAAGCTGCCTTTGGGGTGCTCGGTCCCAGATGGTGGCGGTCAGTAGCAGGCGGAGTCTCTTGGCGGCAGGTGGTTTGATTTTGCCCACTGCTCCCTCTTTTGCTACGCTGTTGGCTCGGTCTCACCACTGCCTCTTCCTCCGAACTCTGAAAGTCAGTGGCACGACCTTCATTCCATGTGGGGTCTAGGACCTCATCGTCCCCTGCATCGTCTTCCACCCAGTCTTGATCCCTGACCTCCTGTTCAGTCTGCACACTGCAGAAAGACGCAGCAGTTGACACCTGTGTTTCGTCATCATCAGAGACGTGCTGAGGTGGTACTCCCATTTCATCATCAGGAAAAATAAGTGGTTGTGCGTTAGTGCATTCTATCTCTTCCACCCCTGGGGAAGGGCTAGGTGGATGCCCTTGGGAAACCCTGGCAGCAGAGTCTTCAAACAGCATAAGAGACTGCTGCATAACTTGAGGCTCAGACAGTTTCCCTGATATGCATGGGGGTGATGTGACAGACCGATGGGCTTGGTTTTCATGCGCCATCTGTGCGCTTTCTGCAGAAGACTGGGTGGGAGATAATGTGAACGTGCTGGATCCACTGTCGGCCACCCAATTGACTAATGCCTGTACCTGCTCAGGCCTTAACATCCTTAGAACGGCATTGGGCCCCACCAAATATCGCTGTAAATTCTGCTGGCTACTGGGACCTGAGGTAGTTGGCTCACTAGGACGTGTGGCTGTGGCAGAACGGCCACATCCTCTCCCAGCACCAGACGGTTCACTAACACCACCACGACCATGTCCACGTCCGCGTCCCTTATTAGATGTTTTCCTCATTGTTCCCGTTCACCACAATTTTGAGAATGGCAAATTTGGGAATAGTTTTTTAACCCAGAACAAAAAGTGTGCTTTTACGGTCACTACAAATAACTTGACCAGCTAAAACAGTACAGATTTGGTTGAATAGAAATGTGAAGCCTGTTTTTTTTTTGCGCTGTGTGACAGGTTTAGGTTTAATCACAGAATTAGACTTGTATCTGCACGGTAGCGTGTGTGTTAGGTTTTTCTGAATGACACTTTCAGCACCTTCAATGTAAGATATCCTTTTTGGGATAGATTTCAAGTAGGCCTCATATAGCAGAAACTAGTTATTTTGAGAATGGCCAATTTTGGAATAGTTTTTCAACCCAGAACAAAAAGTGTGCTTTTACGGTCACTACAAATAACTTGACCAGCTAAAACAGTACAGATTTGGTTGAATAGAAATGTCAGGTCTATTTTTTAGGTGCTGGGTGACAGGCTCAACTTGCCCCTGATGTAGTATATGGCCAAAAAATAACCACACTATTGATGGTTAAATGCACTTGGGTGACACAAGCTCAGCCTGCACCAGATGTAGTATATGGCCAAAAAATAACCAGACTGTTGATGGTTAAATGCACTTCGGTGACACAGGCTCAGCTTGCAGCTGATGTAGTATATGGCCAAAAAATAACCAGACTGTTGATGGTTAAATGCACTTCGGTGACACAGGCTCAGCCTGCAGCTGATGTAGGATATAGCAAAAAATAACCACACTATTGATGGTTAAATACACTTGGTGATAGCTTGTGCACCACAAGCCACAAAATGGCCGCCGATCACCCCAGAAAAAAGTGATCTAAAAACGCTCTGGGCAGCCTCAAAAAAGTGAGCTAGTCGATATTAGCACTTCAATGATCCACAGCTGCAGATCGATCACAGAATGAAGTCTTTTGGAGGAGTTAATCTGCCTAATCTCGCCCTAACGTCGCAGCAGCAACCTCTCCCTATGCTTGAATCAGCAGAGGGACGTGCAGCGCTACGTGACCCAAGCTTATATAGAGGCTGGGTCACATGCTGCACTGGCCAATCACAGCCATGCCAATAGTAGGCAAGGCTGTGATGGCCTCTTGGGGCAAGTAGTATGAAGCTTGTTGATTGGCTGCTTTGCAGCCTTTCAAAAAGCGCCAAGAAAGCGCCGAACACCGAACCCGAACCCGGACTTTTACGAAAATGTTCTGGTTCGGGTCCGTGTCACGGACACCCCAAAATTCGGTACGAACCCGAACTATACAGTTCGGGTTCGCTCATCCCTAATCAGGATGCCTTCAGTTCCGGAACGGAACGTTTTTTGGCCGGAGAAAATACTGCAGCATGCTGCTCTTTTTGCTCCGGCCAAAAATCCTGAACACTTGCCGCAAGGCCGGAATTAATGCCCATTGAAAGGCATTAATCCGGATCCGGCCTTAAGCTAAACGTTGTTTCGGCGCATTACCGGATCCGACGTTTAGCTTTTTCTGAATGGTTAACATGGCTTCCAGGACGCTAAAGTCCTGTTTGCCATGGTAAAGTGTAGTGGGGAGCGGGGGAGCAGTATACTTACCGACCGTGCGGCTCCCGGGGCGCTTCAGAGTGACGTCAGGGCGCCCCACGCGCATGGATGACATGATCGCATGGATCCGGACAACGCAAATGTGAAAGAGGCCTTAGTTTAATATAAAAATAAAAAAATAAACATTTTTTCAAATGAACATCCTCCCTGATACGCTCAGGTGGTCTCCCTTTTGCTGGAATCGCCTGGCACTCTCTCTAAGGTTTTCTCCACCTGGTTGCGCCCAGGCCTGTTATCGTCTGCCTGGTAGGCCCAGGTCACTGTTGTCTTTGTGTCCGTAGCCACTTTCTAGGTCCTTGATTGTTCACCGGGCAGGGTCGGTTGTCTTGTTTTGTCACAGTGTCGACCCCTGGTTCCCCCAGGGCACAGTTCGTTCCTGGTACGCCCAGGTTCTCCTTGCCTATTCACCTTCAATTGATATGTGGGTCTCCTCGCACCTTTCAACCAACTAACAGTCATCCTGTCTGTTCTTGCACAGTCTACGGGGCCACTCTTCCGCCTGATCCTCAGGTTCCTTCCACGCTCTTTGTCCACCTTACTCACAGGTCCGCTATGTAAATGTCTTACGCCCTTCGCGAGCCGCTGCTACGCGCAGCTTCTGTCTCATGGCTCTCCTTTCTGCCACCTGGTACGCTCAGGTGGCCTTCTTCTGTCAATGACCAATCTAATACGCTCGGATAGTTTATTTGACTCCAGTCCGCCTTGCTCAACAGGTCTGGGGTCATCCTTTATTCTGCACTCTCAAGTTTTCGCCTCTTCCCTTTTTTTTTTCCAGGTTCTATCCTATTCCCAGGTTCCAGTCAGTCCTGTTCAGCCAGGTCAGGTTTTTCTGCTAGTTCGTGTTACGGGTTCTGTTTTCGGATCAACTATGTCTCGGGCCTCGGATATAGATGACAGCCTTTCTGTCTCTGAAACGGTTGTTTCAGGCCAAGCCAGTCCATCGTCTCTAAGGAGTTGGACCATTCCAAAGTTACTGGCGGAGCTTAACAGGAGAGGCATCCCGCATCCAGCCTCCGCCAGAAAGGCAGAGCTATACAAGCTCCTCATGGTCAGCCCAAATTCTTCCGTGGTTCAACCCGGGCACATCATCTATCCAGCTCTCACTGGTGCAGCTACAGTCCACCTTGAACTCACTGTTCGACTCGGTGGCTGACGTCCGGGCAAGAGTATCGGAACTGGAGTCCCGGCCATCCGTGGCACCCTCGGCACCCGTCCCACTGACCACACCTTCCACTTCGGTTTGGCTGACACCAGGTATGCGCAGGCCTATTCCCCAGGTGGCCCCCTCGCATTTTATCCCTGACAATCTCAAAAGAGACATTCTGGCAGGGAAAGACGTTAATCTGGTGTCTGTTCTCATTGCCGCCCAAGATGTACCCAAAAACAGGGTAATCAATTGTGGGGATGTGTCCGTAGTCCTCAGGGCTAAGGACTCTCAACTTAACCGCAAATTATCCATTCTGGAGTTTGTCCTGGCATTCAGCCTCTTTAGGGACATTGTCTGTACCGCACAACCGGAGAGAAGAGCTGAACAGCTACTTGTACCTGGTCACTGACCTGGGTCACAAGTATGGAGGTTCAGCCTTCTACGACTGCCATCGTTCTTTCTCGGCAAAATCGTCAGCAGCTTTTGCGCAATTTCAGTATGTCACCAGCTGGGCCTCCTTTGACACAGAACTATTCTGCCGTCACTTCGCGGGCCTCAGGGCACCCACCTGCGCGATGTGCCAATCCATTTTTCATACCTCTGAATGGTGCCCAAATGCCGCCCACACCGCCCAGGACAGGGCTCTCCCGGGGTCCTCCGGGACCCAGCAGACCACCTTCTCCACTGACAAGCTCGGCCGGCCCATCTTCTACCTAGGAAGGAGCCAGATCTGCAATAATTTCAATTCAGGTGGTTGCTCCTATGGCAGTTGCAGATCTCTCTATGTTTGCTCCTTGTGTTTTAGGGCCCACCCTCGTTCCTCCTGTCCCAAGAAGGCGGCTAAAGGATCCTGACTAGCCGACATTAATGTGGACCTCTTGGCGGCTCTCCTTCGGGACCACCACGATCAGAACTTTGTGGCGTTCCTGTTGGCAGGCTTCTCGGAAGGGTTCCACACCGGGCTCATTGCACTACCACAGGTCCCTTGGGAGGGCAGGGATCTTCTATCAGCCACCAGGGACCCAAAAGCAACAAGCGAATTAATTCGGTCTGAGGTAGAGAAAAGTTTCCTCGTAGGTCACTTTCCATCCAAACCCTTTCTGTCATGGTGCGTCTACGCTATCGGCCTGGTGTCCAAAAAAAACACTAATAAAAAAAAGGTTGATCTATGACCTGTTGGCCCCTCATGTTTCTGCTATTCCTAGCCTTAATTCTCTCATTCCTTCAAAAGAGTTTGCCATGAAGTATTCCTCCATAGACGACGCCATACGAGCCATTTTGTTGCATGGCAGAGGTGCTTGGTTGGCCAAGGCGGACATTGTCGATGCTTTCAAGCTCCTCCCCATCCAACCTCAGTTGTGGCAGTACTATGGCATCGAGTGGGCCGGCCAATATTACTTCGCCAACAGGCTCACTTTCGGCTCTAAAAGTAGCCCCTGGTTGTTCGACCAGTTCACCAAGGCGCTACACTGGATCTTGGTCTATCACGGCGGGCTGCAAACTGTCATCCATTACCTAGATGACTTTCTGATCGGTGAGGGCCCGCAGAGCGGATCTGGCATTCTCGCCACCCTCCTTGAGATGTTCGCCAGTCTAATGGTTCCGGTCGCCCACGCCAGGACTGAGGGTCCCGCCGCTAGGGTCTCGTTCCTGGGCATCATCCTAGATTCCGTCAGCTTGCAAGCCAGCCTCCCGGAACAGAAACTCGCCCAGTGCCGAGAGGTAATTTCCCACGCTGCCTCCTCCGGGTACCTCACAAAGGTCGAGTTACAATCTCTTCTGGGCCGGCTTAATTTCGCCTCTAGGATCATGCGCCAGGGCAGAACGTTCGTGTCGAGCCTACTCCAGCTTCTTCCCTCGGCGCCAGACCAGGACAGCGTCATCCATTTGGACGGCCATGCAATGGCAGACCTGGCCATGTGGGAGATGTTCCTCTCCCGGTGGAACGGCATCTCCCTCTTCGTCCCTCCATGGTCGCCCTCCTTCCCTACTATCTTTTCGGATGCCGCCGCATCCTGCGGTTACGCAGCCCCTTGGGGTCACCATTGGCTGCTTGACCATTGGCCCACGTCTGTCCTGGAGGATGCCGAATCCATCTGCACCTCCTCCCTGTTGGAATTATACCCCATTGTTGCAGCCGCTCAGGCCTGGGGTCATCACTGGGCCAACACGCCGGTTATGTTTGTAACTGACAATCAGGCTCTAGTGGACATATTAACCAAGGGGAGGGCTAAGTCCCAAAAAAAAATTGTCACTTTTGCGCCGGCTGGTCTGACTTGCCCTTTCTCACAATTTCCATTTGCACTGCAGCCACATTCCGGGCCAACAAAACATGGCGGCAGACGCATTATCCCGGTTTAATTTTCCCCTCTTTTTCCAGGTCATGCCCGAAGCCGATCCGCTCAGATGTCCCACCCCGGCATTCAGTTCCCTGACCATGGGCTAAGTGCCCTCGTCTCCTCAGCAAGGGGCCTGGCACAGCAGTCCCTCGCCCCAAATACAGCCAGGAACTACCAATCGGGCCTGAGAACCTACCAGGATTTCTCCAGTCTCCACCCACAGGGCGAGTTAGCGGACATCCCGTACATCATGGCTTTTATCGCCCATTGTCATCACCATTTACATCTCTCGCATAGCACCATCAAGTTGTACCTTGCGGGCGTCCAACACCACACCATGCTCCGCAACCCAGGAGGGGGCTCCATTTTTTCAGCGCATGCGGTCAAGGCCACCTTGCGTGGGGTCCAGAAAGGTAGGGTCAATCCCCCGTCCCGTAGACAGGCGGTCACAGGCGAGATGTTCCGGAAGATGTCATCAGCCCTGGATGGCGACCCTTTTGGGCCCTTCTCCAGCTTGGTCATCAAAGCTGCTATGTACCTGGGCTTCTACGGGTTCCTTAGGCCAGGTGAATTCACTTGCAGTTCAGCTGGGTGCAGCAGTCTGTCCAAAGAGCAACTAGTGTGGAACCAGGGCCACTATACGCTTAAGTTGGTGTCCACTAAGAAAAGCCAAACAGGTCCCCCAGTTGAGGTTAAATTCTTCCAATCTGGCAATAATTGGTGCCCAGTACAAGTCTTCAGGCAGCTCATGCACGCCATCCGTGAAGCTCCCCCTAACAGCCCACTGCTACGTCATCTCAATGGCCCTCTCACCTCTGCACAATTCACGTGCCACATCCGTACACTTGCCTCAGGCTTAGGGTTCGACCCCAGCTCTATATCTGGCCATTCCTTCCGCATCGGAGATGCATCCGCAGCTTCCAAGCACAGGGTCCCCGCTCATGTCATCCGGAGAATGGGACGCTGGCGCTCATCATGTTTCACCAGTTATATACCTAACCCGCAGGTAGAAATTTCGCAAGCTTTTCATTCTCTGGAATTATGAGTCAATAAAGTCCTTGAATTAACTACCTTGGTTTCCTTTTTCCCCCTTATAGGCTGCTCTCGTACCCGGCTCCAGGCACATCTCAGCCGGTTAGGTTCGAGACGGGCACGCCAGCCCGAGTCCAATTCTTAGCCGCGACCACAAGTTACTAAGGCTGAAGCTCAGCCTGCATTTGTGGGCGGGGCTTGAGCCTTTATCAGCCCCTCTCACCCTCACCTGGCAGGCGTTCCGGTCATCGACCCACCCGCCCATTCACCTTATTTTCTAATCTTCTCATCTAGGGCAGCCCCCTTATAGGCTGCTCTCGTACCCGGCTCCAGGCACAACTCAGCCGGTTAGGTTAGAGACGGGCACGCCTGTCCGAGTCCAATTCTTAGCCGCGACCACAACTGTAAGTTGCTGTGTGATATAAATCTGTGGAATATGGGAAGCATAAGAGGATGTGCACCATAAATCCCATCTTTGTAAGGCCTCTTGCACATGGCCGCTGTGTGCCTGTGGTTGTACTGTGGACCACATACGGTGGTTCCGCAATACACAGGGCACCAGCCGTGTGCATCCCGCATCTGTGATGTGGACCGATTCACTTGAACGGAACGGAAACACGGATCGGATCCCCACATAAGCAGTACAGAGTGCTTCTGTGGTGTTTCTGGCCATGCCTCCGCACAGCAAAAAAGTAGAACATGTTCATGGACCCATTCAAGTTGAATGGGTCTGGATCTGTCCCGGCCACTGCACGCACGTTGCCCATGCATTGTGGACTGCAAATTGCTGTCCCCAATGCACGGAATGGACCAAAAACATTAATGTGCAAGAGGCCTAACACTTGTGATCTAGTTTTGTGTGAATCGGCATATATGCATTCATGTTACATGTATTTATTAATTAGGGCTACCAATTCTGAGTAACTCGGAGTGACAGGAGATTTCCAGTATCAGATTTTTTTTTTTGGTTGCCATATTTTGACCCCTATAACTTTTTTGTAATTATGTGTACGTTGCTGGGTGGGGGCTCATTTTTTGCGGGGCAATCTGAACTTTTCACTGATACCATTCTGGGGTGTTTAAGACTTTTTGATCACTTTTTATTTAAATTTTTGTAGCAAATGAAGCGATCAAAAATGGCGAATCGGACATTCGGACTCTTTTTTTTTTCCTGTTTTGCTGTTTGCCGTATGGGGAATATATTTTTATACAATGGGTTTTTACACATAGCAACACCCATGATGTGTATTTTTTTAGTTCTTTTATTTTCATTTTGGGAAAAGGGGGTGATCTGAATTTTAATTTTATTTTTTTTTTTACACTTTTTTATAGTTCCCAGGTTACACACACATCTCTGTAACACAGTACACAGCTCTGCTACATGCGGTTACACACACTGCTTTATATACACAGTACACAGCTCTGCTACATGCAGGTTACACACACATCTCTGTAACACAGTACACATGTCTGCTACACAGTACACAGCACTGCTACCTGCAGGTTGCACATACATCTCTGTAGCACAGTACACAGCTCTGCTACATGCAGGTTACACATACAGCTCTGCTACACAGTACACAGCTCTGCTACATGCAGGTTACACATACAGCTCTGCTACACAGTACACAGCACTGCTACATGCAGGTTACACATACAGCTCTGCTACACAGTACACAGCACTGCTACATGCAGGTTACACATACAGCTCTGCTACACAGTACACAGCACTGCTACATGCAGGTTACACATACAGCTCTGCTACACACACAGTACACAGCTCTGCTACATGCAGGTTACACATACAGCTCTGTAACATGCAGGTTACACATACAGCTCTGCTACATAGTGCACAGCTCTGCTACATGCAGGTTACACATACAGCTCTGCTACACAGTACACAGCTCTGCTACATGCAGGTTACACATACAGCTCTGCTACACAGTACACAGCACTACTACATACAGGTTACACACACATCTCTAGTACACAGCTCTATTTGATGGCTACAGTTCTGTACACTCTACCAGCTGCTGTGCACATCTGACCCCTCCCACACACGTGACTCGTCACATGGTCATGATGTCATCACAGGGAGGACGGAGTTTTGGCTGATGTCTGAGGGTGGACGGAGTTTTGGATGAGGGAGGACGGAGTTTTAGCTGATGTCTGATGGAGTTTAGGATGAGGGAGGACGGAGTTTTGGCTGATGGATGAGGGAGAACGGAGTTTTGTCTGAGGTCTGATGGAGTTTTGGATGAGGGAGGACGGAGTTTTGTCTAAAGTCTGAGGTAGGAGGGAGTTTTGCCTGACAGAGGATGGAGTTGTGGATGATGTCTGACGATGTACTAATATGTATGCCGTACACTGGAGTAACTTGGGTTCCTAGCTTGTTTGAGCAAAGGAGTTCTGTTGGTTCTTATCATTCTGTGTATCGGACTTCAAATTATGTTTTACAGACTTTGCCCGATTGCCGCCTGCCCTGATCCTGATCTACATTTAAGGACTTTGCCTGACTGCTGCCTGCCCTGACTTCTGTCTTTGTACCCAGACTACGCTTTCGTCTGATCAGCCTCTGTCCTTCCAACATCCACTGGGTGTATTGTGTCACTTGGAGATCAGTCCAGTGGGTTCACACTCTGTTCCCGATTCCCTTGTGTTCCAATTTCCCTCTGAGGTAGCACCTGGTACACCCTTTGGGAAAGTCTCTCCTCACCATCAGAAGTATTGTGTGAAGAACAAGGGGTGTGCTTAGACATCGCCCTCAGAGGGAGTTGGTCACATGGGGCAGCGGATTTTCACCCGCTGGTCATAACAATATCACATAATATACCCCGTCAGATAAACACCAAATAAAAACTGTGCCAAAAAAAAGCTATTTTTGTCACCTTACATCACAAAAAATGCAACACTAAGCGATCAAAAAGGCGTATGCCCCCCCTAAAATTTTACCAATCAAACCGCAAAAAATGAGCCCCTACAAACAGTAAGACAATCACCCCAAAAATAAAAAAAAATATGACTCTCAGACTATTGAGAAACTAAAATATGATTATTTTTTGTCAAAAATGCTTTTATGTTAAAGTGAAAAAAATAAAGTAGACATTAAATATCGCCGCGTCCGTAGCAACTAGCTCTATAAAAATATCACATGATCTAACCCCTCAGGAGAACACCATTAAAAAAAATAATAAAAAAAGTGCCAAAAAAGCCATTTTTTTGGTCACCTTACATCACAAAAAGTGCAACACCAAGCGATCAAAAAGGTGTATGCCCCCCAAAATAGTACCAATTAAACAGTCACCTCATCCCACAAAAAAATTAGACCCTACCTAAGACAATCGGCAAAAAACAAACAAAAAAACTATGGCTTTCAGAGTATGGACTGTCACGGGAATCAAGATAGAGCGGAGGTGCACCCCCTGAGCTGCCACCCGGTTCTCCTTCCCTGCCTACTTGCACCACCAGCCCTAGGTGACGGAGCGCAACTGGGCGACAGTCCCTAACCTACTAAGTGCAATCAGAGAGAAAGAGACAGCAAAGAAGAGGACAGCCACTGAGAAGTTACAATAAGCGGACAAGAGGTAGAACAAAAACAGAAGGTGAGGCGGGTCAACTAGCCGAGGTCAGTCCAGGAGGTCACGTCAGAACAAGGGAAGAGGCAAAGACAAATCCGTAAACAAGCCGAGGTCAAAATACGAGAGGTAGAGTCAAGGTACAGGGAGCAGGCAGGAGAGGTGTCAAGAGACGGATCAAGGTTCAATTCCAGAGGTAGCTAAATAACAATAAAGTACACAGCCTATAGGACGAAAGTCACAGGCAACCTGTAGCCAGCAGGCCGCCTGTATTTATAGTGGGGAGTGAGGGTCATGTGACGTGGCCAGCGTCACATGACCGACAGACAGACAAGTCGAGCACCGAGTGATCATCTTGGCACTCACGGCAGACCTAGGAGCAGGAAGTCTCCCAGCAGCAAAGCCGCCCTGGGAACGAGGCCAAACACAGATCCTCGCTCCCAAAGCTAAGCAGCAGGTCTGCGGCTGATAGGAGACCGAGTGCGCCTTCAGCGTCCCGTTACAGTACCCCCCCTTTTACGAGGGGCCACCGGACCCAAGCATTGTGGACGAGGTTTATCAAGGTGTTCCCGGTGAAATTTAATAATTAAACTGGAAGCATGCATCCTAGACATAGGTATCCAGGACCTTTCCTCAGATCCAAAACCTTTCCAGTGGACCAGGTATGGAAAGAAATTTCTAATCTTTCTGACATCTATTATTTTAGAAATAATGAATTCCTCCTGACCCTCAACCTCCACAGGTGGAGGAGGTTTTTTAACCGGAACCACAGGTGACACATATTTCTTAAGTAACGACTTATGGAACACATCATGTATACGGAGGGAGTCGGGTAGCTTAAGTCTAAAAGATACTGGGTTAATGAGCTCAATAATATTGTATGGTCCAATGAAACATGGCAAGAATTCTTAGAACATTGTTTCAAAGCAAGATTTTTAGTCGACAACCAGACCTTATCGCCGAGAACAAAATTTACCCCCTTGGAACGTCTCTTATTGGCATGTTTACACTGGGTTTCCTGGGCCTTTTCCAGGTTCGATTGAACCTGTGCCCAGACTGTGCACAGTCTAGAGGTAAAAGAATCTGCCTGCGGGTTGAGTAAGGATACAGAGGGATTAGAACTAAAGCGAGGATGTAAACCACTGTTACAATTAACCCGATTGTTGATGGCGAATTCTGCCAACGGGAGGTATCTCATCCATATGAGTTGATTATGTGATACATAGCACCTTAGAAAAAGCTCCACTGCCTGATTTAACCGTTCCGTCTGCCCATTCGTCTGTGGATGGAAAGCAGACGAAAAGGATAGAGATGTCGCATCTTGTACAAAAAGCCCTCCAAAAGCTAGAAACAAACTGAACGCCTCTATCAGAGACAATATTCTCAGGGACACCATGCAGACGTACCACAGGTTCAATGAACAAGGATGCTAAGGTTTTTGCATCAGGGAGCTTACTTAAAGGAACAAAGTGCACCATCTTGCTAAATCGGTCAACCACTTCCCACACCACTGACTTCAGAGAGGGGCAGATCAGAAATAAAATCCATGGAGATGTGAGACCATGTCTTACAGGGAATGGGTAGTGGTTTTAGTTCACCATCTGGATGTGTTCTTGGAGTCTTAGACCGGGCACAAACGTCGCAAGCTAAAACATAAGACTGTACATCTTTAGACAAAGTGGGCCACCAGAAAGACCTCAGCAGCAATTCCTTAGTGGCAGCAATAAAAAAAGCCCATCTGGTTTGTCTAGGATTAAGGTGTTTGTCCGCCTCAAGAAACACTAAGTTCTTATGATCAGTGAGAACAGTAATACGGTGTCTAGCCCCTTCTAAAAAATGCCTCCACTCCTCAAATGCCCATTTAATGGCAAGTAACTCGCGGTTTACAATATCGTAATTTATCTCCGAAGGAGAGAACTTGCGAGAGAGGAAGGCACACGGCCTTAAATTAGTGAGGTTAGAGGACCCCTGTGAAAGGACGGCCCCCACACCATCCTCTGAGGCATCAACCTCCACCACAAAAGGTTCCTCTGTATCGGGCTGAATCAAGACTGGAGCCATTTGGAAACAATTTTTTAGGGTATCAAAGGCTCAACAGGCCTGTAACGACCAGTTAACCAGATCTGAACCTTTTTTAGTTAGATCCGTGAAGGGTTTGGCAATAACAGATTTTTTTTTATGAATTTACGGTAAAAATTGGCGAATCCTAAAAAACGTTGGAGTGCCTTTAAGGAGGCTGGTCTTACCCAGTCTTGGATAGCCTGAACCTTACTGGGATCCATTTTAAATGAATGAGGAGTAAGAATATAGCCAAGATAGGGGATCTCTTGAACTCCAAATACACATTTCTCAAATTTAACAGACAAATGGTTCTCCCTGAGGATTTTAAGAACCAGTCTGATGTGAGACACATGAGAATCCCAGTCAGGAGAAAAGACAAGAATATCATCGAGATAAACAATCATAACTTTGCCAATAAGTTATCTAAAAATATAATTCATGAAATTCTGAAACACAGCTGGGGCATTGCAAAGACCGAATGGCATAACCAGATACTCAAAGTGTCCCTCTGGAGTAGAGATGTCCCGAATAGTTCGCCGGCGAATAGTTCCCGGCGAACATAGCTTGTTCGCGTTCGCCGCGGCGGGTGAACATATGCGATGTTCGGTCCGCCCCCTATTCGTCATCATTGGGCAAACTTTGACCCTGTACCTCACAGTCAGCAGACACATTCCAGCCAATCAGCAGCAGACCATCCCTCCCAGACCCTCCCACCTCCTGGACAGCAACCATTTTAGATTCATTCAGAAGCTGCATTCTTAGTGAGAGGAGGGACAGTGGAGCTGCTGCTGATTTGATAGGGAAATCGATAGCTAGGCTAGTGTATTCAGTGTCCACTACAGTCCTGAAGGACTCATCTGATCTCTTCTGTAAGGACAGCACCCCAAAAAGCCCTTTTTAGGGCTAGAACATCAGTCTGCTTTTTTTTTTTTCCTGTGTAATCTAATTGCAGTTGCCTGCCTGCCAGCGTGTGTGTCACAATAGCTTGGATTAAAAAAAAAACTAAACTTTTTTGACTGTGAAATAATATCAGTTAGTTTCCTTCACAAGTGTGCGTTTCAGGGCCTGCCAGGGCACAGTGTCACAACAGTGCAACTCATATCTGGTGTAACAGTAGTGCACATAAAAAAAAAATACAATTTTGACTGTAATAGATTGAATAGCAGTTAGTTGTCTGCAAGCGAGTGTGTCAGGCCTACAGCGTCTACTCTGCCAACTTCTGCCAGTGCACAGTGCCACTCATATCTGGAGTCACAGTAGCTTGCACGCATAGTACAACTTAACTAATCTAAAAAAAAAATGACAGGCAGAGGCAGGCCACCCCGCAGGGGCCGTCGTGGGCGTGGTGCTGTGATTCTCTTTGACCCTAGAATAATGCCCAGTGTTCAGAGGCCATGTACCCTGAACTCGAAAAGTTCTGAGGACATAGTTGACTGGCTAACACAGGACACCCAATCTTCTACAGCTTCCGCTCGGAACCTTGACGCACCATCCTCCTCCAGTTTAGCTTCGGGCACCTCTCAAGTTACCACTCGCCCGCCTGCCGCCACCACCAACACTAGCACCACAGCCGCTTCACTTGATCTGTCAGAGGAGTTATTTACACATCAGTTGGAAGAAATGAGTGATGCGCAACCATTATTGCCAGAGGATGTAGATAACAGGGATATGTCTTAGTCAGGCAGCATTACACACATGGACGTACGGTGTGATGATGATGATGTTGTACCCGCTGCTGCTTCCTTTGCTGAGTTGTCAGATACAAGTGAAGCGATTGATGATGACGATGTGTCCGTGGATGTCACGTGGGTGCCCGCTAGAAGAGAAGAAGAACAGGGGGAAAGTTCAGATTGGGAGACAGAGAGGAGGAGGAGATGAGTTGGAAGCAAGGGGAGGTCGTCGCAAGGAGCTAGTGGCACAGTCAGACAGCATGCATCGGCACCCGGGGTCAGCCAGACAGCACGCCAATCAACGCATGCTGTTGCCACCACCAGAATGCCGTCATTGCAGAGCTCAGCAGTGTGGCATTTTTTGTGTGTGTCTGCCTCTGACAACAGCGATGCCATTTGTAACCTGTGCCAAAAGAAACTAAGACGTGGGAAGTCCAACACCCACCTAGGTACAACTGCTTTGCGAAGGCACATGATCGCACATTACAAACGCCTATGGGATCAACACATGAGTACAAGCAGCACACAAACTCAAAGCCGCCATCCTCCTCCTGGTCCAGCATCTTCAGCCACGTCAACCACTGCTGTCCTCCTTGCCCCCTCTTAACAGTCCGCCACTCCGTATCTCGCCTTGAGCAGTTCCTGCTCATCTGCCCACAGTCAGGTGTCTGTCAAGGACATGTTTGAGCGTAAGAAGCCAATGTCACCCCCTTGCCCGGCATCTGACAGCTGGCTTGTCTGAACTCTTAGCCTGCCAGCTTTTACTATACAAGCTGGTGGAGTCTGAGGCGTTCCAAAAATTTGTAGCTATTGGGACACCGCAGTTGAAGGTACCCGGCCGAAATTTCTTTGCACAAAAGGCAATCCCCAACCTGTACTCGATTGTGCAAAAGGAAGTAATGGCATGTCTGGCACACAGTGTTGGGGCAAGGGTCCATCTGACCACTGATATCTGGTCTGCAAAGCACGGTCAGGGCAGGTATATCACCTACACTGCGCATTGGGTAAACCTGCTGACGGCTGCCAAGCATGGAATACGTGGCTCTGCAAAGGAGTTGGTGACACCGCCACGACTTGCAGGCAGGCCTGCTGCCACCTCCTCTACTCCTCCTACTCCATCCTCTTCCATAACCTCCTCGGCTGAGTCCTTTTCTGCTGCTGCGTCTTGCTCCACATCAACGGCACCCCCCCAGCTCCCCAGGGGCTATTCCACATCCCGGATACGGCAGTGTCACGCGGTCTTGGGGGTTGACTTGCCTGAAAGCAGAGAGTCACACCGGACCAGCACTCCTGTCCACCCTGAACGCACAGGTGGATCAGTGGCTGACTCCGCACCAACTGGAGATCGGCAAAGTGGTGTGTGACAACGGAAGCAATTTGTTGGCGGCATTGAATTTGGGCAAGTTGACACATGTGCCGTGCATGGCACATGTGTGTAATCTGATCGTACAACGCTTTGTGCATAAGTACCCAGGCTTACAGGACGTCCTGAAGTAGGCCAGGAAGGTGTGTGGCAATTTCAGGCGCTCCTACACGGCCATGGCGCACTTTTCAGATATCCAGCGTCGAAACAACATGCCAGTGAGGCGCTTGATTTGCGACAGCCCGACACGTTGGAATTCAACACTCCTAATGTTCGACCACCTGCTCCAACAAGAAAAAGCCATCAACGAGTATTTGTATGACCGGGGTGCTAGGACAGCCTCTGCGGAGCTGGGAATTTTTTTGCCACGTTACTGGACGCTCATGCGCAATGCCTGTAGACTAATGCGTCCTTTTGAGGAGGTGACAAACCTAGTCAGTCGCACCGAAGGCACCATCAGCGACATCATCCCATTTGTTTTCTTCCGGGAGATTGCCATGCAAAGAGTGCTGGATCAGGCCATGGATGAGCGTAAAGAGGAAGAGGAAGAGTTGTGGTCACCATCACCACCAGAAACAGCCTTATCAGCATCGCTTGCTGGACCTGCAGCAACGCTGGAAGAGGATTGTGAGGAAGAGGAGTCAGAGGAGGAATGTGGCTTTGAGGAGGAGAGGAAGACCAACCACAACAGGCATCCCAGGGTGCTCGTTGTCACCTTTTTGGTACCTGTGGTGTTGTATGTGGCTGGGGAGAAGAACATACCTTCAGTGAGATCACGGAGGACGAGGAACGGGACATGAGTAGCTCGGCATCCAACCTTGTGCAAATGGGGTCTTTCATGCTGTCGTGCCTGTTGAGCGACCCTCGTATAAAAAGGCTGAAGGAGAACGACCTGTACTGGGTGTCGACGCTACTAGACCCCCGGTATAAGCAGAAAGTGCCTGAAATATTACCAAATTACCGCAAGTCGGAAAGGATGCAGCAGTTCCAAAATAAATTAAAAAGTATGCTTTACACAGCGTATAAGGGTGATGTCACAGCACAACAGGAATCTAACAGGGGAAGAGGTGAAAGTAATCCTCCTCCTCCCACGACCACGCCGGCAAGGACAGGACGCTTTACAGACGTGTTGTTGATGGAGGACATGCAGAGCTTTTTAAGTCCTACGCATCGCCACAGCCCCAATTTTTCTGGCTGCTGCTACAGCAGCGGCTGCAACAATACATAATTTTTCAGGCATGTGTACGTGCCTAATTTTTCTGGCCTCTGGTGCTGCACTGTGGCTTTAAAAACCAAACAAAAAAAAAGGCGCATACATGTGTCAATTCCCCATCGTGATGGTTACCTTGTTGTGGTGAAGGGGCTTGCGTATCACAATGAAGCGACCACCTCTATGAGTGTGTTGGCAATGGCAATGTTGGCACACCCCAGATGATAAGATCGTTGCTTCATTGTGAACAGACCAAAAGCTGGATAATTTTGCATAGAAAAAACATTAATTTTCTTTGTGATCATCTAAGGTGATCATTAAAGCCTACTAGGTAAACAATGGGCCCACACTGTAGAATCATTGTTTTCTGGGTCACTT
Source organism: Bufo bufo (assembly GCF_905171765.1). Lineage (NCBI taxonomy): Eukaryota > Metazoa > Chordata > Amphibia > Anura > Bufonidae > Bufo > Bufo bufo. Next base: position 123,031,438 of record NC_053397.1, read on the forward strand.
AACTGTCACTGAACTACCTCAGCACGACCATAGGCTTTGTAAAACCCCCATCGCCTGCAATCTCCCAAACTTGCGCACGAGCACAGTCATAACTACACGAAGATTGATGTATAGAGATATAAAATTTATGTCATGAGTGTGTCAACTATTGGCAACTCTTTGCGGTTGTCTAAAATCTATTCCATACACGTCCCCTGATAGGGGACGTAACAGGGATTAAACTGATAAGAATATAACAACATAACACACCACTCCTATCTGGTGGCACATTAGATTGCACGCGCAGTGCCCCAAATTTGAAGTAGGAGGACCGACCAAGCATCTTTTTCCATCTCCCGGTTCCTAAAATCGATGCCATATACACGTCCCCTGATAGGGGACGTAACAGGGATTAAACTGATAGGAATAGTACTACTTAACACACCTTATAATAACGCAGAGAGAGGCAACGCAAACAGAGGAGTCTGAAGAAGAGGAGTCAGAGGAGGAAGGTGGCTTTGAGGAGGTGGAAGACCAACCACAGCAGGCGTCCCAGGGGGCTTGTTGTCACCTTTCGGGGACCCTTGGTGTTCTACGTGGCTGGGTGGAGGAAGAGACCTTCAGTGACATCAGTGAGGACAAGCAACAGTACATGGCTACCTTGGTATCCAACCTTGTGCAAATGGGGAGTTTGCGGTTGTGCAAATGGACTGTTTGCGGTTGCTTGCGGTGCGTTAAACAGGGAGTTTGGTCTGTCACTGTGAAGCGGGCGTAACCCTTACACTACACGATACAACATCATACCTGATGTTTTAAAGCACGTTATTCCAAACAATTTAGGAATGTTAGGTGATTTATGCCCTTTATGGATTAAAACCAGACTCTGCGTCAACTATGTAATTTTCCATGGGAGTTTTGCATGGATCCCCCTCCGGCATGCCACAGTCCAGGTGTTAGTCCCCTTGAAACAACTTTTCCATCACTATTGTGGCCAGAAAGAGTCCTGTGGGTTTTAAAATTCGCCTGCCTATTGACGATTCGCCCGTTCGCGATCATTAGCGGAAATTAGCGTTCGCCGTTCGCGAACAGAAAATTTTATATTCGCGATATCTCTATCTGTGACATCCAGTGTACTTTTTCTGTAGATGGTGTCCGCTGCAGACAGTTACATTACCTGCACTACATTTCCTATATAACGTTTGCTTATCCGAAATATCAGTGACATTCAGTCTAATTTTTTTACTGCTGGTGGCAGCGATATTACCTGCGCTACATCTCCTGTATAACATTTGCCCATCCTAAATATCAGTGACAGTAATTCAGTGTAATTTTTTATTAGCCGCTGGTGACAGCGACATTACTTGCGCTATACCTCCTGTATAACGTTTGTGCAACCTAAATATCAGTGACATTAATTCAGTGTAATTTTTTATTAGGCGGTGGGGACAGCTAAGTTACTTGCGTTATACCTCCTGTTTAACATTTGTGCATCTTAAATGTCAGTGACATTCATTCAGTGTCATTTTTTATTAGGTGGTGGCTGTTTTCATCGCCATTCCTTAATTTGGGCCTCTCGCCAAGCCCGCTTGAAGAGGGACATGAGGAGATCTTGTGCCCTGATTCCAAACTCTAGAGCATCCACAATCAGAAGAAGATGGAGGTGGGGAACGGCAATTTGTGTTTCACGAGGTGGATGATGATGATGATAAGACACAGTTGCCAATAAGTCAACCGCAATTAGTGTCTCAAGAGGTTCATGATGAGGATGAGACACAGTTGTTAATAACTGAGGTTGTTGTTAGGTCAACAAGTCAGGAGGATGACCAGAGTGAGGAAGTGGAAGAGGAGGTGCTGGACAATGAAGTCACTGACCCAACCAGGGAAGGTGGCAAGCTGAGCGAGGACAGCAGTACAGAGGGGGAGTGAACCGCAGCACTGCAACAGGCTGGAAGAGGCAGTGGGGTGGCAAAAGGGAAAAGCCAAGCCACACCAAACAGGCCCGCAACTGTTCATTGGAGCACCCCCTTGCGGCAATCTCCCTTGACAAGGGGTAGGTGTTCCGCATTCTGGCGTTTTTTTTAAGAAAGTGCGGACGATAAAAGAATTGTAATTTGCAACCTGTGCCATACAAAAATGAGCAGGGGCGTAAACACTAGCAACCTCACCACCACCAGCATAATCCGCCACATGGCATCAAAGCACCCTAATAGGTGGGCCGAAAGCCTGGGTCCACAACCAGTGTCTGCTGGTCACACTACTGCCTCCTCTTCCCCTGTGGCTCACAGAAAGACCACTGTTCTAAAACATAACCTTTAATTCTTAATTGGTAAAACCAGTATACCCACAAATATAATAAAGAAAAAGATAAATCAAAAACAAAATTCAAAACTATTCTGGTGGAATTTAGTTGTAGGCAGGTATAGTCGACCTACCATATATTCATAGGTTATAGGGCAGTATCCCTATTGATGTCCCTACTTCTGTCGCCCTGCCTACAAATGGAATAGCCGCCCCGATAGGGGCGATCCCGTGTCTCGTGCCTTCTGATAGCCCTAGGATAGCCCTGACATGAGGATATATCCCAGCAATGTGGAATCTAGTCCTAGATGTAGACCTGGGCTAGTATAAATTGCCAAAAATAAAAAACAAATATAGTGCCCCAGGCGGGGTGACAAAACCACCTAATACATGCAATAAAAGAAAAATGGTGATATAGTGAAAGCAAATAGAAGAATACATAATATACAATGTCCTACACCGTCCCTACGCATTTCGCCTAGTTGATTTCAGGCTCCTCAGGGGACACACAAACACCAAATATACCTGTCACCTAAAAGATTATCACTTAAACAGAGAAAAAACTTCTGCCAGATAACAGGAGCAACGTGACCGTTATTAAGATGATAACGGATAGCTGAATCGTTGATAACTAAATCACGAGGTCAGTTTGTGCTCCATCCATTGATGACCAAATACATGCCCAACATAGATCCTATGCCACAAGTCTCCTCTATTTCTCCTGATATTAGACCCATAGACACACACCAAAAATAAACTCCATCATCAGATAAATACAGACATAATGCCGATGGACCTATTCGTGCAGTCTAAATAATGCCAGAATATACTGGATAATAATAATTGAGCTTTAATCCCGACCTTGCCAGCATATCCTGGCCATGAGATGCCTGGGGGGGAAAAAATGCCTCCTAATTAAATATTTGGTACTTGCGTGCCCATAGTTATAGGGGGAGGCTTGTATCAGGTGATTGTAGGTCCCATAGGAGGTAGAGGAGGTGATAAGATGTCCGCAGATGGAAAGGTAGCCCGAAGCACCCCACGCTGTCGCTCTTTATACTCTAATGTGTGGGGTTGCTTCTCATCCAAGGGAGTGGGCTCACTCACAATTTTGCCCAAAAACACAGCCATGAATAAAGAATGTCACGTGACTCGGCGCCCGGTCACGTGATTCGCATTGGCTGATAGAACGAGTGATCCTATGGAAGCGGGGCTAGGTTAGGCAAAGAAAAGGGTGATATGGGGACTTTGATTATATACATCTTAAAATGTATTTGATGCTTATCACTCCAGATGGATTTCATAAATAACCCCAAACACCAATTCAGGTTATATGTGATGTCATTGTTGATCACCTGACCATAGGGAGGCCTATGGTTTGTTCATAAAAAGCACGAAAAATCAATACACTCATTTAGTTCAGAGGGTGCAATAGTATTAAGCGCAAATATCCATCTGGACTCTTTCTGTTTTAAAAGTTTATCTATCTCGCCACTCCTGATGGAAGGTCTAAGCACTTCTATCATAGAGAAGTGAATAACCCTGGAGTTCCCAGCATGATTTGCCCATACATGTCTAGAGATGGGTTTGTCCCGTCTATTCCGGATGTCACCAATATGTTCAAGGATTTGTTTCTTGAAGCTTCTCTTGGTTTTGCCTACATATTTTAACCAGCAGTCGCATTGGGCCAAATGCACTACTCCCGTAGTGTTGCAAAATTCGCAAAACTGCGGGTGTAGAACACTTTATTCTCTGAACTATTTTTGAATATCTTCCCTATACAGTTGTGGCCAAAAGTTTTGAGAATTACATAATATTGGAAATTGGAAAAGTTGCTGCTTAAGTTTTTATAATAGCAATTTGCATATACTCCAGAATGTTATGAAAAGTGATCAGATGAATTGCATAGTCCTTCTTTGCCATGAAAATTGACTTAATCCCAAAAAAAACTTTCCACTGCATTTCATTGCTGTCATTAACCACCTCAGCCCCTATAGCTTAAACACCCTTAATGACCAGGCCACTTTTTACACTTCTGACCTACACTACTTTAACCGTTTATTGCTCGGTCATGCAACTTACCACCCAAATGAATTTTACCTCCTTTTCTTCTCACTAATAGAGCTTTCATTTGGTGGTATTTCATTGCTGCTGACATTTTTACTTTTTTTGTTATTAATTGAAATTTAACGATTGTTTTGAAAAAAAATGACATTTTTCACTTTCAGTTGTAAAATTTTGGAAAGAAGACACCCCAAGGTATTTCGTGATGGGCATAGTGAGTTCATGGAAGTTTTTATTTTTTGTCACAAGTTAGTGGAATATGAGACTTTGTAAGGAAAAAAAAAAAATCATCATTTTCCGCTAACTTGTGACAAAAAATAAAAAATTCTAGGAACTCGCCATGCCCCTCACGGAATACCTTGGGGTGTCTTCTTTCCAAAATGGGGTCACTTGTGAGGTAGTTATACTGCCCTGGCATTCTAGGGGCCCTAATGTGTGGTAAGTAGGTAAATGACCTGTGAAATCCGAAAGGTGCTCTTTGGAATGTGGGCCCCTTTGCCCACCTAGGCTGCAAAAAAGTGTCACACATGTGGTATCGCCGTATTCAGGAGAAGTTGGGCAATGTGTTTTGTGGTGTCTTTTTACATATACTCATGCTGGGTGAGAGAAATATCTCGGCAAAAGACAACTTTTCCCATTTTTTATACAAAGTTGGCATTTGACCAAGATATTTATCTCACCCAGCATGGGTATATGTAAAATGACACCCCAAAACACATTGCCAAACTTCTCATGAGTACGGCGATACCAGATGTGTGACACTTTTTTGCAGCCTAGATGCGCAAAGGGGCCCACATTCCTTTTATGAGGGCATTTTTAGACATTTGGATCCCAGACTTCTTCTCATGCTTTAGGGCCCCTAGAATGCCAGGGCAGTATAAATACCCCACATGTGACCCCATTTTGGAAAGAAGACACCCCAAGGTATTTAATGAGGGGCATGGCGAGTTCATAGAAAAAAAAAATTTTGGGCACAAGTTAGCGGAAATTGATATATATATTTTTTTTCTCACAAAGTCTCCCTTTCCGCTAACTTGGGACAAAAATTTCAATCTTTCATGGAATCAATATGCCCCTCACGGAATACCTTGGGGTGTCTTCTTTCCGAAATGGGGTCACATGTGGGGTGTTTATACTGCCCTGGCATTCTAGGGGCCCTAAAGCGTGAGAAGAAGTCTGGAATATAAATGTCTAAAAAATTTTACGCATTTGGATTCCGTGAGGGGTATGGTGAGTTCATGTGAGATTTTATTTTTTGACACAAGTTAGTGGAATATGAGACTTTGTAAGAAAAAAAATAATAATTTCCGCTAACTTGGGGCAAAAAAATGTCTGAATGGAGCCTTACAGGGGGGGTGATCAATGACAGGGGGGTGATCAATGACAGGGGGGTGATCAGGGAGTCTATATGGGGTGATCACCCCCCTGTCATTGATCACCCCCCTATAAGGCTCCATTTAGATGTCCGTATGCGTTTTGCGGATCCGATCCATGTATCAGTGGATCCGTAAAAATCATACGGACGTCTGAATGGAGCCTTACAGGGGGGTGATCAATGACAGGGGGGTGATCAATGACAGGGGGGTGATCAGGGAGTCTATATGGGGTGATCAGGGGTTAATAAGGGGTTAATAAGTGACAGGGGGGGTGTAGTGTAGTGTGGTGCTTGGTGCTACTTATTACTGAGCTACCTGTGTCCTCTGGTGGTCGATCCAAACAAAAGGGACCACCAGAGGACCAGGTAGCAGGTATATTAGACGCTGTTATCAAAACAGCGTCTAATATACCTGTTAGGGGTTAAAAAAATCGCATCTCCAGCCTGCCAGCGAACGATCGCCGCTGGCAGGCTGGAGATCCACTATCTTACCTTCCGTTCCTGTGAACAGACCAAGGACAGACGCAGAAAAACAGAAAAAAACACATACAAATATAAAAAAACTGAGTTGACATAGAAATCGCCAGTCTTGATCTATGTCAACTCTGTTTTTTTATATTTGTATGTGTTTTTTTCGGTTTTTCTGCGTCTGTCCTTGGTCTGTTTCTTTGTTCACTTCCAGTGAGCAATATTAGTGTATCCATGCCATGTCAGGTTGTCCAATCATGAATTACATTTTACCAACTAATATACCCTCTTTTGGAGGAGAGTAATTACACAATTTTATATTTTGTATTATATATACTTTGTATTATACTTTGTAGCACTGTGGGGTATATAAACTTTTCTCATGTCACAGTTGAATTTGTTTTCACAGTTGTCTTGCGTTGACCGGACTGATTTTTTGCTTGCCCTGGATTCTGAGATCCCTCCTTGTGGGTGGATACTTTGGAGGTGAGCCTTATTTCAGCCCGATACATGCCAGACACCTCAGATCATGACTAAGAACAACATCGTTCGAAACGCGTAGATCGTGGGGATAAAGTGGGTTCCAGTGTCACTGTTGCTGTATGCACCTGTATCTTGGTGACAAAAATAAAGACCGGGATTTTTTCACTATGTACTATAGAGACAATCTATGTGCGTCATCGCCGATCTTCACCCAGGTCTGACCGGGGACCCTCTGCGCTCGTGTTCCACTGCCATGGCTGCTGGAGGGAGGTGGGGGGGCAGGAGCAGTACCAGCTCCATCAGCAGCAACTTAAGTCTAGAGTCGCTGATGAGTAGTTTTCTTCACCGCCTACTGAAGAAACTACTCACCAGCAGCAGCAGGTAGATATAGAGCAGAACCTAAACCAGCAGGTGGTGGCATACTTGTACAGCACACTGCCTCCCTCAAGTTTAAGATTCTCTGGACTACTGGGCAGCCAAACTGGATTTGTGGCCGCAACTGGCAGAGTTTGCCATGGAAAAGATGTCCTACCCAGCCAGTAGTGTGGCATCAAAGCGGGTGTTTACTGCGGCGAGAGCCATAGTTACCCCAAGAATAACTCGCCTGTCCACCCAAAATGTGGGGAGACTGACCTTTGTCAAGATGAATCAGGCGTGGATCAGCCAGGATTTCCACCCACCAATGCCTGATGCATCAGACTAGATCATCCATGGTGCCACACCAACATTTTGACAAAAGAGACCGGTTTCTTCTGGCTACCTGCCCCAGCTACTATTCTGATGCTGTCATATGCCGGATGCAACACATCTGATGCCAAGTGCTCCTTCTTTCACCCACCATCTTCAGCGGGTACTGGTATTGCCACCCACCTACATACTATGTCACCTTGCCACTCTGTGGCCTCCTCATGCTGCTGCCACCTCCACACTATGTCACCTTGCCACTTTGTGGTCTCCTCATGCTGCTGCCACCTCCACACTATGTCACCTTGCCACTCTGTGGTCTCCTCATGCTGCTTCCACCTCACCACTATCTCATAAGGCCACAGTGGACTTCTCATGCTGTTACCACGCTCCACACTTCATGAGTGGGCCACTATGTTGCCTTTCGGTCTGGCTGATATCATCATTTATTTGGCCCTTCTTCTGATCTGTCAGAAGGAAGGAAAAATGAGACGCACAACGGATCCTGTCTGTGTAGCAGCTGTAAGGTCTGTATGGTCCCATCAGAATTGGCCTGTGATTTGGTAGCCAAAAGCAGGAGTGGGTACAAAACACAGAAGACATGCAAATATTCCATTCAGGTGTCATCTCTGTTTTGGAGCCACTCCTGTTTTTTTGGCATTAGCAATACTGATGGATTACTGACCAAATACTAACCGAGTGAAGGTGATGCTCAACAGACATGATCCGTTTTTTGTGGGTTATTGTTCTGATGGATCAGAGGAAGGGCAAAATAATCAGTGACGTCAACACAAACTTACTGCTGACACCCTCTCCACTCTGTCGGGGGGCTTTACATGTATAAGTGTTTAATAGAACAGGTTCTGTAGACATCTATGTGGAATCAGCGATGGTGACGATGGTGTAAGATGAGTGCGCTTCTTCTTGGAGTGCACATCGACCTGTAAGGCTGAGTTCATACTTGAGTTATTTGGTCAGTTTTGGCCCTGTGACTGCCCAAATAAGTGAAGTGTGCCCAAATAAGTGAAGAGCGACGCCTGTCATCTGCATGTCATATTGACTCACAGTATACTTTCACTACCACAGCAGACTCCCTATGCGTGTTACTGCAAAGCACAGTGTTCTACACCACTATAAAGGCTCTCTGCAGCCATGAAATAGCTGTTTTTGAATACGATTCACCACAAATAAATTTGGATCTAAGCACATATTTATTTTTAATTAGGCGAACCGGCAGAATCGAATTTTTGAAAAACTCGTTCATCTCTAGGCACAGTATTCTACACCACTATAAAGGCTCTCTGCAGCCAGAAAATAGCCGTTTTTTAACGCAATTCACCATGAATAAATTTGGATCTATGCACATTTTTTCAAAAAATTCAGCGAATCGAATTTTTAAAAAATTCGCTCTTCTCTAGTTTATGACTATTTTGCAGCAGTTTAAGTCAGTTTTGTCAGACTGTTATTTTTGACAGGAGAAAAAAACTCCCTTACAGAATTTTTTCTTTCAATAAAAATAATAGATCTCTGATGGAACTGACACAAATGGTTGCAAAATAAACATAATGGATGCTCAAAATAAAGAATCTTTTTTTTTTCCTGTTCTTTTGACGGATCAGAAGAACGGATAATAAACCAGTGTGTGAACGTGGCCTAAGGCTACGTCTACACAACGACATTTGTCGCGCGACAGATAGGGCACAACTACACTGCAACATTTGTAGCGCAACATTTTGTTGCACTAATGTCGCGCAACAATTTTTATAATGGCAGTCTATGGTGTCGCACTGCAACATGCAACATGCTGCGACTGCGACGCAACAATCGCAGAAAATCCATTCGAGATGGATTTTTCTGCAACTGTTGCATCGCAGTCGCAGCATGTTGCATGTTGCAGTGTGACACCATAGACTGCCATTATAAAAATTGTCGCGCAACATTAGTGCGACAAATGTCGTCGTGTAGACGTAGCCTAAAGCTACATGCACAAGTAACGGACATCACACGGCCATTTTTAGCACCCATGAAAGTCTATCAGGCTATTCACAGTAAGTGAATAGCGCCTGTCAAAAAATAGGACATAGACCCCTGCTCATCCTTAGGAGAGGTCATCAATATTAACCACCTCAGCCCCTATGGCTTAAACACCCTGAAAGACCAGGCCACTTTTTACACTTCTGACCTACACTACTTTCACCGTTTATTGCTCGGTCATGCAACTTACCACCCAAATGAATTTTACCTCCTTTTCTTCTCACTAATAGAGCTTTCATTTGGTGGTATTTCATTGCTGCTGACATTTTTACTTTTTTTGTTATTAATCGAAATTTAACGATTTTTTTGCAAAAAAATGTCATTTTTCACTTTCAGTTGTAAAATTTTGCAAAAAAAAACGACATCCATATATAAATTTTGCTCTAAATTTATTGTTCTACATGTCTTTGATAAAAAAGAAATGTTTGGGTAAAAAAAAAAAATGGTTTGGGTAAAAGTTATAGCGTTTAAAAACTATGGTACAAAAATGTGAATTTCCGCTTTTTGAAGCAGCTCTGACTTTCTGAGCACCTGTCATGTTTCCTGAGGTTCTACAATGCCCAGACAGTACAAACACCCCACAAATGACCCCATTTCGGAAAGTAGACACCCTAAGGTATTCGCTGATGGGCATAGTGAATTCATAGAACTTTTTATTTTTTGTCACAAGTTAGCGGAAAATGATGATTTTTTTTTTTTTTCTTACAAAGTCTCATATTCCACTAACTTGTGACAAAAAATAAAAACTTCCATGAACTCACTATGCCCATCAGCAAATACCTTGGGGTGTCTTCTTTCCAAAATGGGGTCACTTGTGGGGTAGTTATACTGCCCTGGCATTCTAGGGGCCCAAATGTGTGGTAAGGAGTTTGAAATCAAATTCTGTAAAAAATGCCCTGTGAAATCCGAAAGGTGCTCTTTGGAATGTGGGCCCATTTGCCCACCTAGGCTGCAAAAAAGTGTCACACATGTGGTATCTCCGTACTCAGGAGAAGTTGGGGAATGTGTTTTGGGGTGTCACTTTACATATACCCATGCTGGGTGAGATAAATATCTTGGCAAAAGACAACTTTGTATAAAAAAATGGGAAAAGTTGTCTTTTGCCAAGATATTTCTCTCACCCAGCATGGGTATATGTAAAATGACACCCCAAAACACATTCCCCAACTTCTCCTGAATACGGAGATACCAGATGTGTGACACTTTTTTGCAGCTTAGGTGGGCAAAAGGGCCCACATTCCAAAGAGCACCTTTCGGATTTCACAGGTCATTTTTTACAGAATTTGATTTTAAACTCCTTACCACACATTTGGGCCCCTAGAATGCCAGGGCAGTATAACTACCCCACAAGTGACCCCATTTTGGAAAGAAAACACCCCAAGGTATTCCGTGAGGGGCATGGCGAGTTCCTAGAATTTTTTATTTTTTGTCACAAGTTAGTGGAAAATGATGATTTTTTTTTTTCTTACAAAGTCTCATATTCCACTAACTTGTGACAAAAAATAAAAACTTCCATGAACTCACTATGCCCATCAGCGAATACCTGGAGGTGTCTTCTTTCCAAAATGGGGTCACTTGTGGGGTAGTTATACTGCCCTGGCATTCTAGGGGCCAAAATGTGTGGTAAGGAGTTTGAAATCAAATTCTGTAAAAAATGACCAGTGAAATCCGAAAGGTGCTCTTTGGAATATGGGCCCCTTTGCCCACCTAGGCTGCAAAAAAGTGCCACACATCTGGTATCGCCGTACTCAGGAGAAGTTGGGGAATGTGTTTTGGGGTGTCATTTTACATATACCCATGCTGGGTGAGAGAAATATCTTGGTCAAATGCCAACTTTGTATAAAAAAATGGGAAAAGTTGTCTTTTGCCAAGATATTTCTCTCACCCAGCATGGGTATATGTAAAATGACACCACAAAACACATTCCCCAATTTCTTCTGAGTACGGAGATACCACATGTGTGACACTATTTTGCAGCCTAGGTGGGCAAAGGGGCCCACATTCCAAAGAGCACCTTTCGGATTTCACCGGGCATTTTTTACACATTTTGATTTCAAACTTCTTACCACACATTTGGGCCCCTAGAATGCCAGGGCAGTATAACTACCCCACAAGTGACCCCATTTTGGAAAGAAGACACCCCAAGGTATTTCGTGATGGGCATAGTGAGTTCATGGAAGTTTTTATTTTTTGTCACAAGTTAGTGGAATATGAGACTTTGTAAGTAAAAAAAAAAAAAAAATCATCATTTTCCACTAACTTGTGACAAAAAATAAAAAATTCTAGGGACTCGCCATGCCCCTCACGGAATACCTTAGGGTGTCTTCTTTCCAAAATGGGGTCACTTGTGGGGTAGTTATACTGCCCTGGCATTTTCCAGGGGCCCTAATGTGTGGTAAGTAGGTAAATGACCTGTGAAATCCTAAAGGTGCTCTTTGGAATGTGGGCCCCTTTGCCCACCTAGGCTGCAAAAAAGTGTCACACATGTGGTATCTCCGTACTCAGGAGAAGTTGGGGAATGTGTTTTGGGGTGTCATTTTACATATACCCATGCTTGGTGAGATAAATATCTTGGTCAAATGCCAACTTTGTATAAAAAAATGGGAAAAGTTGTCTTTTGCCAAGATATTTCTCTCACCCAGCATGGGTATATGTAAAATGACACCCCAAAACACATTCCCCAATTTCTCCTGAGTACAGAGATACCACATGTGTGACACTTTTTTGCAGCCTAGGTGGGCAAAGGGGCCCACATTCCAAAGAGCACCTTTCGGATTTCACAGGGCATTTTTTACACATTTTGATTTCAAACTTCTTACCACACATTTGGGCCCCTAGAATGCCAGGGCAGTATAACTACCCCACAAGTGACCCCATTTTGGAAAGAAGACACCCCAAGGTATTTCGTGATGGGCATAGTTAGTTCATGGAAGTTTTTATTTTTTGTCACAAGTTAGTGGAATATGAGACTTTGTAAGAAAAAAATAAATAAAAGAAAAATCATCATTTTCCACTAACTTGTGACAAAAAATAAAAAATTCTAGGAGCTCGCCATGCCCCTCACGGAATACCTTGGGGTGTCTTCTTTCCAAAATGGGGTCACTTGTGGGGTAGTTATACTGCCCTGGCATTTTCCAGGGGCCCTAATGTGTGGTAAGTAGGTAAATGACCTGTGAAATCCTAAAGGTGCTCTTTGGAATGTGGGCCCCTTTGCCCATCTAGGCTGCAAAAAAGTGTCACACATGTGGTATCGCCGTATTCAGGAGAAGTTGGGCAATGTGTTTTGGGGTGTCTTTTTACATATACTCATGCTGGGTGAGAGAAATATCTCGGCAAAAGACAACTTTTCCCATTTTTTATACAAAGTTGGCATTTGACCAAGCTATTTATCTCACCCAGCATGGGTTTATGTAAAATGACACCCCAAAACACATTGCCCAACTTCTCCTGAGTATGGCGATACCACATGTGTGACACTTTTTTGCAGCCTAGATGCGCAAAGGGGCCCACATTCATTTTATGAGGGCATTTTTAGACATTTGGATCTTAGACTTCTTCTCACGCTTTAGGGCCCCTAGAATGCCAGGGCAGTATAAATACCCCACATGTGACCCCATTTTGGAAAGAAGACACCCCAAGGTATTCAATATGGGGTATGGCGAGTTCATAGAAATTTTTTTTTTTTGGCACAAGTTAGCGGAAATTGATATATATTTTTTTTTTTCTCACAAAGTCTCCCTTTCCGCTAACTTGGGACAAAAATTTCAATCTTTCATGGACTCAATATGCCCCTCACGGAATACCTTGGGGTGTCTTCTTTCCGAAATGGGGTCACATGTGGGGTATTTATACTGCCCTGGCATTCCAGGGGCCCTAAAGCGTGAGAAGAAGTCTGGAATATAAATGTCTAAACATTTTTACGCATTTGGATTCCGTGAGGGGTATGGTGAGTTCATGTGAGATTTTATTTTTTGACACAAGTTAGTGGAATATGAGACTTTGTAAGAAAAAAAAAAATAATTTCCGCTAACTTGGGCCAAAAAAATGTCTGAATGCAGCCTTACAGGGGGGTGATCAATGACAGGGGGGTGATCATTGACATGGGGGTGATCAGGGAGTCTATATGGGGTGATCACCCCCCTGTCATTGATCCCCCCCCTTATAAGGCTCCATTCAGATGTCCGTATGTGTTTTGCGGATCCGATCCATGTATCAGTGGATCCGTAAAAATCATACGGACATCTGAATGCAGCCTTACAGGGGGGTGATCAATGACAGGGGGTGATCAATGACAGGGGGGTGATCAATGACAGGGGGGTGATCAGGGAGTCTATATGGGGTGATCACCCCCCTGTAAGGCTCCATTCAGACGTCCGTATGCGTTTTGCGGATCCGATCCATGTATCAGTGGATCCGTAAAAATCATACGGACATCTGAATGCAGCCTTACAGGGGGGTGATCAATGACAGGGGGGTGATCAATGACAGGGGGTGATCAGGGAGTCTATATGGGGTGATCACCTCCGTCATTGATCACTCCCCTGTAAGGCTCCATTCAGACGTCCGTATGCGTTTTGCGGATCCGATCCATCCATCAGTGGATCCGTAAAAATCATACGGACATCTGAATGCAGCCTTACAGAGGGGTGATCAATGACAGGGAGTGATCAATGACAGGGGGTGATCAATGACAGGGGGGTGATCAGGGAGTCTATATGGGGTGATCACCACAGTCATTGATTACGCCCCTGTAAGGCTCCATTCAGACGTCCGTATGCGTTTTGCGGATCCGATCCATCTATCAGTGGATCCGTAAAAATCATGCGGACATCTGAATGGAGCTTTACAGGGGGGTGATCAATGACAGGGGGGTAATCAATGACAGGGGGGGGTGATCAGGGAGTCTATATGGGGTAATCACCTCCGTCATTGATCACTCCCCTGTAAGGCACCATTCAGACGTCCGTATGTGTTTTGCGGATCCGATCCATCTATCAGTGGATCCGTAAAATTCATACGGACCTCTGAATGGAGCCATACAGGGGGTTATCAATGACAGGGGGGTGATCAATGACAGGGGGGGTGATCAGGGAGTCTATATAGGGTGATCAGGGGTGATCAAGGGTGATCAAGGGTGAATAAGGGGTTAATAAGTGACAGGGGGGGGTGTAGTGTAATGGTGCTTGGTGCAACATATTACTGAGCTGCCTGTGTCCTCTGGTGGTCGATCCAAACAAATGGGACCACCAGAGGACCAGGTAGCAGGTATATTAGACGCTGTTATCATAACAGCGTCTAATATACCTGTTAGGGGTTAAAAAAATCACATCTCCAGCCTGCCAGCGAACGATCGCCGCTGGAAGGCTGGAGATCCACTCGCTTACCTTCCGATCCTGTGAACGCGCGCGCCTGTGTGCGCGCGTTCACACGAAATCTCGCGTCTCGCGAGAGGACGCGCCGGCGCGTCCACTCGGAATGAATCAACCACCTCCAGGACGCGTCTGTGCGTACAGCGGTCCGGAGGTGGTTAAACTGCTGCTCAACCCCTTTAAAGGGAATATGTCACCCAGATTCTGGACCATTAATACATAAGCAGTGGTGCACATATGGAGTCTAGATCACAATTTTTTTTTTTCCTACTGCCCCCTGTCCCTCGCTGTCAGCACTCAGAATTTCTTTGATATACAATTTCAGCACTGCTTTGTATGCGCTCAGGAGTCCTCACCATTATGTTACCATAGTACAGCAGTCCAGACTGGGTATATCTGTGTGGCCTTGAGAGCTGACAGCGGGGGGAACTGAGGGGGGGGTTAGAGAGGGGCAGTAGGGAAAAAAAATTATGATCTGGGCTCTGGGCTTATCTGCAGGACTACTCATGTATTACTTCAGATAAAAGTCCAAAATAAGGGTGACGGATTCCTTTAAAAACAGGTGAAAAATTTTATTTTCAAAAAAAGGGTGAAAAACTTAATATGATATAATCATTGGTATCAAATAACACCCAGTGTTAAGCCACGCCAGTATAAACATAGCTCCTCCACTCACAGTATATACACAGCAACTCCACACAGTATATACACAGCTCCTCTACATAGTATATACACAGCTCCTCCACATAGTATATAAACAGCTCTTTCATGCAATATATACTATTTAACACACGGGCAGTCCCATAAACATATTGTATATGGATGAAGGTGGACTCACGTGGAGCTCCTTTCCATTGCTGGTACTTTGCTTCATGGACTGGCATTGGCTGCTGCTGGACTGGCAGAGGCCATTTACATAAGGCCTTTTATACTGCAGCACTGGTGACCAGGACAGCTAGAGCTCTGGAGTCTGCTTGTCCTGTCTGGGAAAAGTCTACTGCATTGGCTGGGTTCTGGTCCTCAGCTGCTAGGCCTGAGTGAGGGATGGGGCTAAGCCCAAGCCCTGCTTCAGGCTCTCATACTGAGACACCAGTATGGAGTCTGGACATGCACATTTATGTCTGTATTCTGCTGTGGTCCCCATGAGTTGGAAACATTTAGGAGCTAAAAACACAGTGTAAATACAATTATTGTTAGGTATTATATTGGGAGCTCTATTACACTCACCTGGGTTAACCTGTGATTCCACATAGCACAAGAATTGCAGAACAAATACTAATATTATTTGTTTTTCAGCTGTCATCTTTTAGTAGATTAGTTCAGAAAACCTGCAAAAATAAAGCAAACATGATTTTAAAATTTTATTAGTTTTATTGCCAGCCATGTCGTTCTCAGATAATAGTAGAATGTTAAAGGACTAGGGAGATTCCAAACTTCTGCTTTAAGCCTTAGCCCTCATGCACAAGGCCGTTGTGCGGCCGTTCCGCGCATTGAGGACTGCAATTGCGGTCCCCTATGCACAGGCAACATCCGTGCAGCGGGCCGGACCTATTAGACTTGAATGGGTCCGTGGTCAGTGAAAGAGTATAAGTAACTCCATTTTGTCTTATTCAGCAACGTGTATTACATTTGGTCAGCGCACTTCCAATACCTCCCTACCCCCTTATGGAATGTGTGACACTTCCTGTGCTGTTTCAAGATATCCATACATTCCTTAGTCTGTAAGTTTGAACAGTCCTAGCCATATAAGGTCATCTGGCTCAACTGTCTGCTGGCCCATGTGTATATACCTGATTGGTCAAATGCTGTTACTATGAGTCATCTATTATGTTAATGCAGAAGCTTATGTGTGACCATACCATAGGTCAAAACTAATGCTAACATATGATTGGATGTAAAGGAAGCTCAACCCCCTCTATTATAACTGTTTGCCAACTGTGAATAAACCAGAATGGATTAGAACTACACACGTATTCATGTGGTCAATCTAATTCATTCTCCCGGTACCGGTTAGACTTAATTCAAGCTGATCACCAAAATCTGAAGACAGGGACAAGTTAGGTAAAAGAGAGTAAATTTCCTAACAGTTCTGGGGGCTCGGTTTCCGGGATTGGGAGGGTCAACTCTTCAGGTCTACAGTGAAAGACATCAATTCTTGTCCTCCTTGGACCTGGGAGCAATGACCAAAATCTCATCCAAGTAAGTCGAACCATCTATTTATGATTTCGGTGGATTGCGGTGTCTGGGACACGCAGAAGCTATGATAGCTTAAAAAAAGTTGTTGATTATAAGAAGCTCCAGGAGCTCATATCAGTATAGTGCACTAAGGATATCTGTTTAGGAAACAGAAGGTTACAAGCTTGGATTAACTCTTATATATATATAGTATAAGTATTTTAGAAGTAATAAGATTATCTGTTTGTGTGAGATACTGATCGGTTGGTAAGTGTACGGTCATATCCCACTGTTATTATAAAATTGATGTATTTTGGGTTAACTACTGTTAATGTGTAAAATTGTTTGTGTTGTGGAGGACTGCAAGACGCCCCATTTTTTCGGCTAAGATCTGCGATCTGTTGACCCGGAAAATTTGAACGCAAGTGGCGGTCCGAAACAACAATAGTCGATAGGGGTCCAAAGAGTATAGAGAGACATTAAGATACGAATCAGCTGAAATCAGTTGACAGGTCTTGTCGGCACCTTTACGGTGCAGTACAGCCAGTCCTGACAGTGATTGTCTCACTTATTCTTTGAACTATAAATACTAACATGGGAGGACAAGGGTCTAAAACTAAATTCCCTAAACCAGAACCAGGAGAAACTTGTAAAATCTATGTAGCCCGTGTTAGTCCAACAAACTATTACCTGATCAACCCGTGGGTAGATAATCTAGCAGGCTGGACCGAGGTAATGGATGCTGCAGATCCATTCCCCAGGGACGGTGATAATAGTATTTATCATATGGATATGGTCAAAGGACTATGTCTAGGTGATAAAACAGCCTGGCCGCATTTCGATGCGGATCCTTCCTGGGACATTGAGTACATGTCCAGGGGTGCAGAACAGTGGCTGGAAATAGCCCCCCACTGGTATGATGCAGGTAATAGCAAGAAGAATAAGAATCTAAAAAGTCCCAAAAATGATAAGTCTCTACATGAAATAGAACAGGAGGTAGGCACAAAGAAGAGAAGTCAGAAATCCCCTCCACCTTATAATAAATCCACCCCCACGGCACCTCTGTACCCAGTTCTGACTCAGATTGAGGAAGATGCTGTAACAGCGGTTATACCATTAAAACTAGAAGAAAAATACCGACCCCCCATGCCAACATTTGGAAACATAGTAGAGCGCAGTCTAAATATTGGCACACCGCATACTAGTTATAGTACACGCAGTACAAGTAGAATGAAAGATGAAACAGAAAAGGAAGAATCAAAAGAGGGAGTCCAAGTAATCGCTCCCTTTCTGACAGTAGGACAACACTTAGTAAAAAAAGCCCATAGAAATAGAGGATCTCAACAAAATTATAAAGTATTGTCCCAAACCTTCCATAGCCCCACTGGGGACTATTACATACCTAAAAAAAGGCCTGTAGAGGGCGCAACTACACACAGGAAGATTTAAGGCTTATCCTGGATGGTATTATTGGAACACACACAACATGGAATTGGGAGAAGGTTAGATCCATATCTACTATTGCACAACGCGGTGATGCTCTAGATTATGTATGTAATACAGAAGAGGGTCAGAAAAGGATATGGGCGGAGATTGAGGAACATATGAATGAGGTATTCAAACAAAAATCTTCATTGCCCGTAGCAGTAGCCTGCAAACAGAAATCTGCTGAATCAGTCACTGAATTTTGGAAACGATTTATTGATTGCTGGAAGACCGAGGCGGGTCTACCTGTACGTGACAATGACAGTTTGATTATTTCCACATTTGTAAACAATCTATCAGATAAATTGATCTTAACTGTAAAACAAAATGTGTCCTCTTGGACTTCAGATACAATTGACGAGTTTGAGAAACATCTCTTTGAAAAGGAAGCAGCAGGATGCTTTGAGATTAGGAAAGCAATTTCCCCCACACACGCATATGCTAGCAGAGGGAGGGGGAGGGGGAGGAGGAGCAGAAATAATAGAACCTACAATGAAAGACAGGACTCATTGCCAAATAATTGTTGTTATAACTGTGGAAAGGAAGGACATTGGGCACGTCAATGCCGTGCGCCAAGGCGGGATGGGAGAATTCAAGATTACAACACACAGAAACCTGACACTCAGTCACAAAATAATCAACCAAGTCAGATAAACCACAGACAAGGTCCACAGAGTCAGCCCAGATTCCCATTAGATTGGCATCAGCAAAACTCATACTGAGGATGCCCTGAGGGACAAAACCAAACTTTTACACATGTCACAACACATTGGAAGGACACACCAGTAATTCTACTTAGAATAGCAGGAAGAAAAGTGGGGTTTCTAATAGATAGTGGAGCTACTTCTAGTGTGTTAAACAATTCAATGTACAAAGGGCCTTTAAGGAAGTGTGCGCCCTCTATGGGAATAAATGGGGTACTGACGAGGACATACAGAACAGATTCCTTACCAGTAGAAACCATTGATAGGGAATACATTACAGATCATGCTTTTAGCATCATACCTGAATGTCCTGTGAGCCTTCTGGGAAGAGACTTATTCATTAAGTTAGAGTTGCAAATCACTGTTGAGAACAATGGCATCAGTGTATACTCTGATGCTTTGCCCATAATAACCCCCACACCTCTGATCTTTACAAACTTACAAGATCACTCAGAATTAGAGGAAATAGACCCATCATTATGGGCAAAAGGGGACTATGACACAGGATTCATTGACTGCACACCATACAAAGCAAATATCAAAGAGGGCAGTACACCTGTATATCAAAAACAATACCCACTGTCAAAAGAGAAACTTGATGGGCTTAGGCCAATGATTAAGGAATTCCTACAAAAGGGAATCCTGGAAGAGGTGATTTCACCCTACAGCACGCCCGTGAATCCAGTGACAAAGGCAGATGGTACTACACGCTTTGTGCAGGATTTAAGGGCAATAAATAATATCATTGTGCCTATTGCTCCTATTGTCCCAGATGTCACTTCACTTCTTTCTGCAATTCCTGCAGACGCTGTCTATTTCAGTGTGATAGATCTGAAGAATGCTTTCTGCTCTATCCCAGTTGATAAGGCAACCAGACTACTTTTTGCTTTTTCCTTTGATGGACGACAACTGACCTGGTGCAGAATGCCTCAGGGATATGCTGATTCACCTGTAGTGTACAGCATAGTCCTCCAAGCCACGTTAAAATCATGGTACCCCCCCCAAGGTTCTGTGCTGCTGCAATATGTTGATGATTTGTTACTGTGTAGCATGTCAGCGGAGGCCAGCATTCAGGATGGTTTATCACTGTTAAAATGGTTGTCAGAATGTGGTCACAAAGTGACACTTAAGAAAATGCAATGGTGTAAAATGCAGGTTGAATACTTGGGCTTTGTCCTCACAAAAGGTGAAAGGAGAATCAGCGCAGAAAGAGTCCAGTCTATTGCGGGTTTGGTCGCCCCGCACACCAGGAAAGAAATGTTATCTTTCCTTGGTATGATAAATTACTGTAGACAATGGATTCCTGATTGCTCCCACTATGACAATGTTTTGAGGCAAGCCACTCTGGATGGAAATCCAGATCTGATTAAATGGTCTTCTGAAATGTACAATGCATTTGATTGTCTGAAATGTTCACTCATGTCGAGTCCAGGACTGGGCCTCCCTGACTATAATATGCCCTTCCACATGTTTGCACGCCAAAATTGTAAAACCATGGCGGGTGTACTGACACAAGAACACGGAGGCAAGTTGCGTCCTTGTGCGTTTTTCTCAAAGGTTATGCCCACCTCTGTCCAGGGGATGCCGGCATGTCTGCGTTCCCTTGCAGCCTGTGCAATGATGGTAGAATTAGCAACTACTTTCACCCTGGGACATTTAACCTTCTTGCACACTACACATGATGTTGTAGGTTTACTCAGAGGTGTACATACACAACACATGTCAGCGCAAAGATTATCTGGATATGAGATCCTGTTGCTCAGTAACCCTTCACTCCAGATTAAATATGCATCCAACATTACAGGACCAGCACCTATTTTGAATGCATTACTAGGGCTGAAAGGAACAGAAGACGCACTTCCTGACACACATGATTGCCTACAGGTGCTCAATCATGAGACGTCACCTAGGTCTGACTTATCAACTGTTCCCATACCTGATGCACCAGAAGTTTTCGTTGATGGTTCATGCTCTCGCCCCACTGATACTATATTCTGTGCAGCATATGCTATTGTTATGCTGCCAGATATAGTCTTGGAAGCAAGCCCAATTCCCATCCAGTCTGCACAGGCAGCTGAACTCATTGCACTCACAAGGGCTTGCATACTACACACCAATAAACCTGTCACTATTTACACAGACAGCAGATATGCTCATGGTGTAGTATGGGATCATGGAATGATCTGGCAGAGGAGATAATTCACTGCAGCAGACGGTAAGAGAATCTCATGCACAGCTAGTCGCGGACCTCTTGGCTGCAATCAGATTGCCTTCAGATCTAGCTATAGTACATTGCAGGGCACACACAAATGGAAAAGACAGAATTTCAAGAGGTAATGCATTTGCAGATAGTGTAGCTAGAGACACAGCCAAGAGTAATCCAAATAGAATGAATCATGACAATTGGGAAATGGCAGTCTTACACCCACCCTCACCTGATTTGACACACATGCTAACAGACCTACAAAGGTATGCCACTGAAACAGAGGAGAAGGATTGGTGCTATCCAATCTTGCAGAAAAATCCAAAGTCTGGATTGATCTGCAAGGAGGGGAAGCCTTGCATACCTCAGCATAGTGCATCCATCTTCATTGCACACTTTCACGGGGTAGGACACAACAGCATACAAACTACCCATATGTTGATGAGCCAAAGTTTTTACATCACTGATAGCAAACAGCTAGTCACAGACTACATACACAGATGTATTACGTGCTTGAGAAACAACCCTAACAACCCACTGAAAATACCTCACCAACACCTTGACTACCCCACTACACCATTCACCCACTTGCAGGTGGATTACACGCATATACCTAAAACAAAAGGGAAACAAGAGTATGCATTAGTGATAGTGGACATGTTCTCAAGGTGGCCAGAAGTCTTCCCTACAAAGGCAGAAGATGCTAAAACTACAGCCAAAATTCTGACTCAGCAAATAATGCCATGGTGGGGCTGTCCTCTGGTTATTGAATCAGACCAGGGGCCGGCCTTCACCTCAAAACTTAACAAGGAGGTAGCTAGACTGTTACAAGTGGAATGGAAATTTCATATTCCATACCATCCACAAAGCTCAGGCATTGTGGAAAGAATGAACAGGACATTTAAAGACAAACTCAGGAAGGCCACTGCTGGTACATTTGAAAAATGGAAGCAAATCCTACCCATAATACTTGCAGAAATTAGAATGACGCCTAATAAGAAGTTAGGGATGTCACCCTTTGAAATTCTCATGGGTAGGCCTTTTCCCCACACCATGGGCAAAACGCCCCCTGGTGGTGCAGGAAGGGGACTTGGACCTGATCAGGGAAGAGTATGTTACTAATCTGATCAAAGTCCTCAGTAAAACTGAAGAAAAAGTTGCTTGTAAGTCTCCTTCTCTTTCACAGGAACCAACCCATCCATTCCGGGTAGGTGACCAGGTGATGATCAAGATCTTAAAGAAGGGAAAGGAACCAGGAAGCTTCACCTACGGACCACCCACCGAGGTAGTCGCGATCACCAGAACAGCAGTCCTCACTGAACAGTTACCCACGTGGATCCACGCCACAAGGATTAAGTTGGTGAAGAAAAGAGAGGTACTAACGGGGGCAGACAGCCCTGACCTCCAACGAGGCCCAGAGGTACTAACGGAGGCAGACAGCCTTGACCTCGAAGAAGATACAGAAGGGGTACTAACGGAGGCAGACAGCCTTGACCCTCAACGAGATGACGCAGTCGGGAAATTCCTCGAGATGGCTGAGATGCAGTGCCTTAATAATTGCAATTTTGTGTCTCCTACTTACTGTCCCATGGCTGTGGGACAGACAGATATACCTGAAAACAGAATGCAGAGGGGAAGACAATCTATGGAAGACAAAGGAGAACTTATGGCTGTACCTGGCCAAAACTCTGAACTTAACTGACTTTTGTCTCCGAACCACTTTATCCGCATCTAACATTTTGGAGACATGTCTGGTAGCAGTCCCCACCCCAGTAGCTGTATGGACGGGGCTCCTACGTTCCCAATGGAATGACACAGACTTGGAGGATCATGATGTTAAATATGGATATGTAAATCCTTATCATGCTTGTTATGACTGTCCTACATATGAGACTCTGCAGAGTAATATGATAGAAATAATTACAGGTCTTGTCACAGCAGCAGAAATATGTTATAACTTCACCTGTGATGAGACACTATTGCCTCCCTGCATACAAGCAAAAATGCAGAATAAGACTAAACCAAATATTTGTGATAGAGATTTAGGTAGTTGTAAAAGGATAGTAACAGGGAAGAATATGCAATGTAATATTACAAAAACAGTACCATCCCTAGACAAACATGTACCTCTACCAACAGGATGGGTATTGGCCTGTGGGAATACTAGTTACACATACATACCGGCCAATATTACAGAGGGACCCTGTACAATAGCTAGGTTGACATTAGCAATGATACCACTATTCCCAGCAATGCAGACACGACACACGAGAAACACTTCCCTACAGTTACCAGAAAATTGTGATTATAATGTGAATCTCCTCTCTAGATCAGAATATATGAGTTTAGGGATGTCTTTGATAGGAGTACCAGGTTTGGCCATATATAACCACAGGACAATATCAAAACTTGCCTGTTTTATGGTAAAACAGATAAATATCACTAGTGCAATTCTGCAAGATATGCTGCTGGATATACAATCGTATAAAAAGGCTATCCTGCAGAATAGGGCAACTATTGACTATTTATTGCTCCAACATGGTATAGGATGCTCAGCGTTCGCAGGGATGTGTTGTTTCAATTTATCAGATCACTCCCGTGGAATAAAAGATAAAATAGGCCAAATAGAAGAGATGATAAAACATATAAAACAAGATGTTGACCAAGGTTGGTGGGACTGGCTTTTTGGCTGGATACCTGACTTTGGTCAAATAAGATATGTTGTAGAAGTGGCATTTGCCGTGGTCGCTGCAATAGTGGGTCTCTGCTGTTGTCTACAGTGTGTGCCCTCACTTCTTACCATATGTAAAAATGTGGCCGAAAGAGGGGTACACTCAACATTCCTCTATACACCAGTAGAGGTAGAAGAGGTAAACCCAACCTCAACAAAGCCTGAGGATTATACTCCTAAAGGGTATATGGAATACCTAAAGGCTTACAAGCAAACCAAGGAAGAGCAGAGAAAGAACCATATAGTATAAGGTATATATATAAGGTTCTTAGAGGGGATTGAAAGAGTATAAGTAACTCCATTTTGTCTTATTCAGCAACGTGTATTACATTTGGTCAGCGCACTTCCAATACCTCCCTACCCCCTTATGGAATGTGTGACACTTCCTGTGCTGTTTCAAGATATCCATACATTCCTTAGTCTGTAAGTTTGAACAGTCCTAGCCATATAAGGTCATCTGGCTCAACTGTCTGCTGGCCCATGTGTATATACCTGATTGGTCAAATGCTGTTACTATGAGTCATCTATTATGTTAATGCAGAAGCTTATGTGTGACCATACCATAGGTCAAAACTAATGCTAACATATGATTGGATGTAAAGGAAGCTCAACCCCCTCTATTATAACTGTTTGCCAACTGTGAATAAACCAGAATGGATTAGAACTACACACGTATTCATGTGGTCAATCTAATTCATTCTCCCGGTACCGGTTAGACTTAATTCAAGCTGATCACCAAAATCTGAAGACAGGGACAAGTTAGGTAAAAGAGAGTAAATTTCCTAACAGTTCTGGGGGCTCGGTTTCCGGGATTGGGAGGGTCAACTCTTCAGGTCTACAGTGAAAGACATCAATTCTTGTCCTCCTTGGACCTGGGAGCAATGACCAAAATCTCATCCAAGTAAGTCGAACCATCTATTTATGATTTCGGTGGATTGCGGTGTCTGGGACACGCAGAAGCTATGATAGCTTAAAAAAAGTTGTTGATTATAAGAAGCTCCAGGAGCTCATATCAGTATAGTGCACTAAGGATATCTGTTTAGGAAACAGAAGGTTACAAGCTTGGATTAACTCTTATATATATATAGTATAAGTATTTTAGAAGTAATAAGATTATCTGTTTGTGTGAGATACTGATCGGTTGGTAAGTGTACGGTCATATCCCACTGTTATTATAAAATTGATGTATTTTGGGTTAACTACTGTTAATGTGTAAAATTGTTTGTGTTGTGGAGGACTGCAAGACGCCCCATTTTTTCGGCTAAGATCTGCGATCTGTTGACCCGGAAAATTTGAACGCAAGTGGCGGTCCGAAACAACAATAGTCGATAGGGGTCCAAAGAGTATAGAGAGACATTAAGATACGAATCAGCTGAAATCAGTTGACAGGTCTTGTCGGCGCCTTTACGGTGCAGTACAGCCAGTCCTGACAGTGATTGTCTCACTTATTCTTTGAACTATAAATACTAACATGGGAGGACAAGGGTCTAAAACTAAATTCCCTAAACCAGAACCAGGAGAAACTTGTAAAATCTATGTAGCCCGTGTTAGTCCAACAAACTATTACCTGATCAACCCGTGGGTAGATAATCTAGCAGGCTGGACCGAGGTAATGGATGCTGCAGATCCATTCCCCAGGGACGGTGATAATAGTATTTATCATATGGATATGGTCAAAGGACTATGTCTAGGTGATAAAACAGCCTGGCCGCATTTCGATGCGGATCCTTCCTGGGACATTGAGTACATGTCCAGGGGTGCAGAACAGTGGCTGGAAATAGCCCCCCACTGGTATGATGCAGGTAATAGCAAGAAGAATAAGAATCTAAAAAGTCCCAAAAATGATAAGTCTCTACATGAAATAGAACAGGAGGTAGGCACAAAGAAGAGAAGTCAGAAATCCCCTCCACATTATAATAAATCCACCCCCACGGCACCTCTGTACCCAGTTCTGACTCAGATTGAGGAAGATGCTGTAACAGCGGTTATACCATTAAAACTAGAAGAAAAATACCGACCCCCCATGCCAACATTTGGAAACATAGTAGAGCGCAGTCTAAATATTGGCACACCGCATACTAGTTATAGTACACGCAGTACAAGTAGAATGAAAGATGAAACAGAAAAGGAAGAATCAAAAGAGGGAGTTAAAGTAATCGCTCCCTTTCTGACAGTAGGACAACACTTAGTAAAAAAAGCCCATAGAAATAGAGGATCTCAACAAAATTATAAAGTATTGTCCCAAACCTTCCATAGCCCCACTGGGGACTATTACATACCTAAAAAAAGGCCTGTAGAGGGCGCAACTACACACAGGAAGATTTAAGGCTTATCCTGGATGGTATTATTGGAACACACACAACATGGAATTGGGAGAAGGTTAGATCCATATCTACTATTGCACAACGCGGTGATGCTCTAAATTATGTATGTAATACAGAAGAGGGTCAGAAAAGGATATGGGCGGAGATTGAGGAACATATGAATGAGGTATTCAAACAAAAATCTTCATTGCCCGTAGCAGTAGCCTGCAAACAGAAATCTGCTGAATCAGTCACTGAATTTTGGAAACGATTTATTGATTGCTGGAAGACCGAGGCGGGTCTACCTGTACGTGACAATGACAGTTTGATTATTTCCACATTTGTAAACAATCTATCAGATAAATTGATCTTAACTGTAAAACAAAATGTGTCCTCTTGGACTTCAGATACAATTGACGAGTTTGAGAAACATCTCTTTGAAAAGGAAGCAGCAGGATGCTTTGAGATTAGGAAAGCAATTTCCCCCACACACGCATATGCTAGCAGAGGGAGGGGGAGGGGGAGGAGGAGCAGAAATAATAGAACCTACAATGAAAGACAGGACTCATTGCCAAATAATTGTTGTTATAACTGTGGAAAGGAAGGACATTGGGCACGTCAATGCCGTGCGCCAAGGCGGGATGGGAGAATTCAAGATTACAACACACAGAAACCTGACACTCAGTCACAAAATAATCAACCAAGTCAGATAAACCACAGACAAGGTCCACAGAGTCAGCCCAGATTCCCATTAGATTGGCATCAGCAAAACTCATACTTAGGATGCCCTGAGGGACAAAACCAAACTTTTACACATGTCACAACACATTGGAAGGACACACCAGTAATTCTACTTAGAATAGCAGGAAGAAAAGTGGGGTTTCTAATAGATAGTGGAGCTACTTCTAGTGTGTTAAACAATTCAATGTACAAAGGGCCTTTAAGGAAGTGTGCGCCCTCTATGGGAATAAATGGGGTACTGACGAGGACATACAGAACAGATTCCTTACCAGTAGAAACCATTGATAGGGAATACATTACAGATCATGCTTTTAGCATCATACCTGAATGTCCTGTGAGCCTTCTGGGAAGAGACTTATTCATTAAGTTAGAGTTGCAAATCACTGTTGAGAACAATGGCATCAGTGTATACTCTGATGCTTTGCCCATAATAACCCCCACACCTCTGATCTTTACAAACTTACAAGATCACTCAGAATTAGAGGAAATAGACCCATCATTATGGGCAAAAGGGGACTATGACACAGGATTCATTGACTGCACACCATACAAAGCAAATATCAAAGAGGGCAGTACACCTGTATATCAAAAACAATACCCACTGTCAAAAGAGAAACTTGATGGGCTTAGGCCAATGATTAAGGAATTCCTACAAAAGGGAATCCTGGAAGAGGTGATTTCACCCTACAGCACGCCCGTGAATCCAGTGACAAAGGCAGATGGTACTACACGCTTTGTGCAGGATTTAAGGGCAATAAATAATATCATTGTGCCTATTGCTCCTATTGTCCCAGATGTCACTTCACTTCTTTCTGCAATTCCTGCAGACGCTGTCTATTTCAGTGTGATAGATCTGAAGAATGCTTTCTGCTCTATCCCAGTTGATAAGGCAACCAGACTACTTTTTGCTTTTTCCTTTGATGGACGACAACTGACCTGGTGCAGAATGCCTCAGGGATATGCTGATTCACCTGTAGTGTACAGCATAGTCCTCCAAGCCACGTTAAAATCATGGTACCCCCCCCAAGGTTCTGTGCTGCTGCAATATGTTGATGATTTGTTACTGTGTAGCATGTCAGCGGAGGCCAGCATTCAGGATGGTTTATCACTGTTAAAATGGTTGTCAGAATGTGGTCACAAAGTGACACTTAAGAAAATGCAATGGTGTAAAATGCAGGTTGAATACTTGGGCTTTGTCCTCACAAAAGGTGAAAGGAGAATCAGCGCAGAAAGAGTCCAGTCTATTGCGGGTTTGGTCGCCCCGCACACCAGGAAAGAAATGTTATCTTTCCTTGGTATGATAAATTACTGTAGACAATGGATTCCTGATTGCTCCCACTATGACAATGTTTTGAGGCAAGCCACTCTGGATGGAAATCCAGATCTGATTAAATGGTCTTCTGAAATGTACAATGCATTTGATTGTCTGAAATGTTCACTCATGTCGAGTCCAGGGCTGGGCCTCCCTGACTATAATATGCCCTTCCACATGTTTGCACGCCAAAATTGTAAAACCATGGCGGGTGTACTGACACAAGAACACGGAGGCAAGTTGCGTCCTTGTGCGTTTTTCTCAAAGGTTATGCCCACCTCTGTCCAGGGGATGCCGGCATGTCTGCGTTCCCTTGCAGCCTGTGCAATGATGGTAGAATTAGCAACTACTTTCACCCTGGGACATTTAACCTTCTTGCACACTACACATGATGTTGTAGGTTTACTCAGAGGTGTACATACACAACACATGTCAGCGCAAAGATTATCTGGATATGAGATCCTGTTGCTCAGTAACCCTTCACTCCAGATTAAATATGCATCCAACATTACAGGACCAGCACCTATTTTGAATGCATTACTAGGGCTGAAAGGAACAGAAGACGCACTTCCTGACACACATGATTGCCTACAGGTGCTCAATCATGAGACGTCACCTAGGTCTGACTTATCAACTGTTCCCATACCTGATGCACCAGAAGTTTTCGTTGATGGTTCATGCTCTCGCCCCACTGATACTATATTCTGTGCAGCATATGCTATTGTTATGCTGCCAGATATAGTCTTGGAAGCAAGCCCAATTCCCATCCAGTCTGCACAGGCAGCTGAACTCATTGCACTCACAAGGGCTTGCATACTACACACCAATAAACCTGTCACTATTTACACAGACAGCAGATATGCTCATGGTGTAGTATGGGATCATGGAATGATCTGGCAGAGGAGATAATTCACTGCAGCAGACGGTAAGAGAATCTCATGCACAGCTAGTCGCGGACCTCTTGGCTGCAATCAGATTGCCTTCAGATCTAGCTATAGTACATTGCAGGGCACACACAAATGGAAAAGACAGAATTTCAAGAGGTAATGCATTTGCAGATAGTGTAGCTAGAGACACAGCCAAGAGTAATCCAAATAGAATGAATCATGACAATTGGGAAATGGCAGTCTTACACCCACCCTCACCTGATTTGACACACATGCTAACAGACCTACAAAGGTATGCCACTGAAACAGAGGAGAAGGATTGGTGCTATCCAATCTTGCAGAAAAATCCAAAGTCTGGATTGATCTGCAAGGAGGGGAAGCCTTGCATACCTCAGCATAGTGCATCCATCTTCATTGCACACTTTCACGGGGTAGGACACAACAGCATACAAACTACCCATATGTTGATGAGCCAAAGTTTTTACATCACTGATAGCAAACAGCTAGTCACAGACTACATACACAGATGTATTACGTGCTTGAGAAACAACCCTAACAACCCACTGAAAATACCTCACCAACACCTTGACTACCCCACTACACCATTCACCCACTTGCAGGTGGATTACACGCATATACCTAAAACAAAAGGGAAACAAGAGTATGCATTAGTGATAGTGGACATGTTCTCAAGGTGGCCAGAAGTCTTCCCTACAAAGGCAGAAGATGCTAAAACTACAGCCAAAATTCTGACTCAGCAAATAATGCCATGGTGGGGCTGTCCTCTGGTTATTGAATCAGACCAGGGGCCGGCCTTCACCTCAAAACTTAACAAGGAGGTAGCTAGACTGTTACAAGTGGAATGGAAATTTCATATTCCATACCATCCACAAAGCTCAGGCATTGTGGAAAGAATGCACAGGACAGTTAAAGACAAACTCAGGAAGGTCACTGCTGGTACATTTGAAAAATGGAAGCAAATCCTACCCATAATACTTGCAGAAATTAGAATGACGCCTAATAAGAAGTTAGGGATGTCACCATTTGAAATTCTCATGGGTAGGCCTTTCCCCACACCATGGGCAAAACGCCCCCTGGTGGTGCAGGAAGGGGACTTGGACCTGATCAGGGAAGAGTATGTTACTAATCTGATCAAAGTCCTCAGTAAAACTGAAGAAAAAGTTGCTTGTAAGTCTCCTTCTCTTTCACAGGAACCAACCCATCCATTCCGGGTAGGTGACCAGGTGATGATCAAGATCTTAAAGAAGGGAAAGGAACCAGGAAGCTTCACCTACGGACCACCCACCGAGGTAGTCGCGATCACCAGAACAGCAGTCCTCACTGAACAGTTACCCACGTGGATCCACGCCACAAGGATTAAGTTGGTGAAGAAAAGAGAGGTACTAACGGGGGCAGACAGCCCTGACCTCCAACCAAGCCCAGAGGTACTAACGGAGGCAGACAGCCTTGACCTCGAAGAAGATACAGAAGGGGTACTAACGGAGGCAGACAGCCTTGACCCTCAACGAGATGACGCAGTCGGGAAATTCCTCGAGATGGCTGAGATGCAGTGCCTTAATAATTGCAATTTTGTGTCTCCTACTTACTGTCCCATGGCTGTGGGACAGACAGATATACTTGAAAACAGAATGCAGAGGGGAAGACAATCTATGGAAGACAAAGGAGAACTTATGGCTGTACCTGGCCAAAACTCTGAACTTAACTGACTTTTGTCTCCGAACCACTTTATCCGCATCTAACATTTTGGAGACATGTCTGGTAGCAGTCCCCACCCCAGTAGCTGTATGGACAGGGCTCCTACGTTCCCAATGGAATGACACAGACTTGGAGGATCATGATGTTAAATATGGATATGTAAATCCTTATCATGCTTGTTATGACTGTCCTACATATGAGACTCTGCAGAGTAATATGATAGAAATAATTACAGGTCTTGTCACAGCAGCAGAAATATGTTATAACTTCACCTGTGATGAGACACTATTGCCTCCCTGCATACAAGCAAAAATGCAGAATAAGACTAAACCAAATATTTGTGATAGAGATTTAGGTAGTTGTAAAAAGATAGTAACAGGGAAGAATATGCAATGTAATATTACAAAAACAGTACCATCCCTAGACAAACATGTACCTCTACCAGCAGGATGGGTATTGGCCTGTGGGAATACTAGTTACACATACATACCGGCCAATATTACAGAGGGACCCTGTACAATAGCTAGGTTGACATTAGCAATGATACCACTATTCCCAGCAATGCAGACACGACACACGAGAAACACTTCCCTACAGTTACCAGAAAATTGTGATTATAATGTGAATCTCCTCTCTAGATCAGAATATATGAGTTTAGGGATGTCTTTGATAGGAGTACCAGGTTTGGCCATATATAACCACAGGACAATATCAAAACTTGCCTGTTTTATGGTAAAACAGATAAATATCACTAGTGCAATTCTGCAAGATATGCTGCTGGATATACAATCGTATAAAAAGGCTATCCTGCAGAATAGGGCAACTATTGACTATTTATTGCTCCAACATGGTATAGGATGCTCAGCGTTCGCAGGGATGTGTTGTTTCAATTTATCAGATCACTCCCGTGGAATAAAAGATAAAATAGGCCAAATAGAAGAGATGATAAAACATATAAAACAAGATGTTGACCAAGGTTGGTGGGACTGGCTTTTTGGCTGGATACCTGACTTTGGTCAAATAAGATATGTTGTAGAAGTGGCATTTGCCGTGGTCGCTGCAATAGTGGGTCTCTGCTGTTGTCTACAGTGTGTGCCCTCACTTCTTACCATATGTAAAAATGTGGCCGAAAGAGGGGTACACTCAACATTCCTCTATACACCGGTAGAGGTAGAAGAGGTAAACCCAACCTCAACAAAGCCTGAGGATTATACTCCTGAAGGGTATATGGAATACCTAAAGGCTTACAAGCAAACCAAGGAAGAGCAGAGAAAGAACCATATAGTATAAGGTATATATATAAGGTTCTTAGAGGGGATTGAAAGAGTATAAGTAACTCCATTTTGTCTTATTCAGCAACGTGTATTACATTTGGTCAGTGCACTTCCAATACCTCCCTACCCCCTTATGGAATGTGTGACACTTCCTGTGCTGTTTCAAGATATCCATACATTCCTTAGTCTGTAAGTTTGAACAGTCCTAGCCATATAAGGTCATCTGGCTCAACTGTCTGCTGGCCCATGTGTATATACCTGATTGGTCAAATGCTGTTACTATGAGTCATCTATTATGTTAATGCAGAAGCTTATGTGTGACCATACCATAGGTCAAAACTAATGCTAACATATGATTGGATGTAAAGGAAGCTCAACCCCCTCTATTATAACTGTTTGCCAACTGTGAATAAACCAGAATGGATTAGAACTACACACGTATTCATGTGGTCAATCTAATTCATTCTCCCGGTACCGGTTAGACTTAATTCAAGCTGATCACCGAAATCTGAAGACAGGGACAAGTTGGGTAAAAGAGAGTAAATTTCCTAACAGTCAGTCCGCACCGCAAAAAAATATGACATTTTTTTGCTGAGCGGAACAACGTAAAGAAACACCACGGAAGAACTCCATAGGGCTTCCGGTGTTCCGTTCCGTGACTCTGTTCCGCATCTCCGGAATTCAAGTGAATCCGTGATGCGGGGTGCACACAGGCGGCGGCAGTGTGCATGAGGCCTTATTCACACGTCAGTGTTTAGTCAGTGATTTTCATCAGTGAATGTGAGCCCAAACCAGACAACAGACATAAGGTATAAGGGAAAGATCTGCACCTATTATTATTATTATTATTATTTATTTAAAACTGCCATCGATTCCATCAAGAGGGGGTTACACATACATTGGATATAAAAAGTCTACACACCCCTGTTAAAATGTCAGGTTTCTGTGATGTAAAAAAATTAGACAAAGATAAATCATTTCAGAAATGTTTCCACCTTTAATGTGACCTATAAACTGTACCACTCAATTGAAAACCAAACTGAAATCTTTTAGGTGGAGGGAAGAAAAAAATATAAAAATAAAATAATATGGTTGCATAAGTGTTGTTGAAGCACCTTTTGATTTTATTACAGCACTCAGTTTTGGGTATGAGTCTATCAGCATGGCACATTTTGACTTGGCAAGATTTGCCCACTCTTCTTTGCAAAAACACTCCAAATCTGTCAGATTGCGAGGGCATCTCCTGTGCACAGCCCTCTTCAGATCACCTAACAGATTTTCAATCGGATTCAGGTCCGGGCTCTGGCTGGGCCATTCCAAAACTTTAATCTTCTCTGGTGAAGCCATTCCTTTGTTGATTTGAATGTATGCTTTGGGTCGTTGTCATGCTGAAAGATGAAGTTCCTCTTCATGTTCAGCTTTCTACCAGAAGCCTGAAGGTTTTGTGCCAATATTGACTGGTATTTGGAACCTTTTCCTGACTGATACCTTTTAACAATGAGATCCCTCTGATGCTTTGGAAGCTCTCTGTGGACCATGGCATTTGGTGTGGGATACGACTAAGAAAATTTCAGGAAAGACCAACTAGAGCAGCAGAATTTTATTTGGGGTTAATCAGAGACACTTTAAATGATGGCAGGTGTATGCTGACTCCTATTTAACAGGATTTTGAATGTGATTGCTTAATTCTGAATACAGCTACATCCGCAGTTATAAGAGGGTGTGCACACTGATGCAACCACATTAATTTAATATATTTTTTTGTTTTCTTCCCTCCACCTAAAAGATTTCAGTTTGTTTTTCAATTGAGTGGAACAGTTTATAGGTCACATTAAAGGTGGAAAAAATTATGAAATAATTTATCTTTGTCTCATTTTTTTTACAGCACAGAAACCTGACATTTTAACAGGGGTGTGTAGACTTTTTATATCCACTGTACATAGTATAAAAATATAGTAAACAAGAAACTATTGTCAGACTATTACAAAGGGGAGAAGGCCCTGCCTGAAAAAGCCTGACATTCTACAGGGGAACAGGGAAGAACACAATAGGTGAGGGTAAAGGCTGCTTATCTGGCTGTAGGTGACAGCATGCCTGAAGGGGTGGGTTTTCAGGTTACTTTTGAAGGTTTGGGAGAGAGTCTGATGTGTTGGGATTCTGAGTTTCAGAGTATGGGAGAAGCATGTGAGAAGTCTGGTAGTCGATTATGTTAAGAACAGATGAGAGGAGAACAGAAGAGGAGGTCCTGTGAGGATCCTGTTGTTTGTTTAGAACTACACCTAGTTTTGTCTCAAAATCACTGACCAAACACTGACTGTGTGAATAAGGCCTCCTGCACACGACCACTGACCAAACACTGACTGTGTGAAGTGAATGGGTCCGCGATCCGCTGCGGCTGCCCCATGGACGGTGTTCGTGCATTGCGGCCTGCGTTATCAAAGTCATAACGTTGTTGTGGTGCAGTTTACAACAAAGTGGGATCCTGTTAAAGAGTAACTGTCAGCATGATCAACCCTATTAAAACAGGAATACTGACTAGTAAAGTTGACCATACTGATTAAAATTATATCTTTCTTTGCTTTTACTGTAGCTTGTACAGCTGCAGAAATATATAATATTAATGCAAATTAGTTTGTTGGAGCACTGAGTGGCTGACTATAGTGCTAGGAGCACTGCTACAGCAACATCTTTGTGCTCAGCCACCTCCCCCCATTTTGACATGCCAAGACATCTGTCTTCTGGTACTTGTGCAGTGGCTGACAAATTTGGTGCTTGCACTCTAGATCTGCAGCTGCTTGCCAAGCTGTGCAGATTCACAGTTTGCAGGTGCTAATGATGTCTTTCCACCTAAAAGTGTTCCTCCTCTGTCTCTGAAACCATCAGCAGCTCCACTTCCAGGTGAAATAACTTTGTTGAGACCTGTGCACTGCTCGGCAAAAATGCTGATAATTTTTGACCTTCACCTTTGTATATTTATGGATGTAGTGTGTAAAAAATGGATGTCTGAAATGTGGCTTGCATTATATCTCTGCAGAGATATCTAGTTACCCAGCTTTTCCAGACTGCAGAATGCCAGATCAGCCTATTTATGAACTGATAAATCCCAAATATTGTAGAATACTTAGGCTACTTTCACACTAGCGTTCGGGTGTCCGCTCGTGCGCACCGTTTGAAGGGGCTCACGAGCGGCCCCGAACGCATCCGTCTGGCCCCAATGCATTCTCAGTGGAGGCGGATCCACTGAGAATGCATCCGCCTGCCAGCGTTCAGCCTCCGCTCCGCTCAGTGAGCGGACACCTGAACGCTGCTTGCAGCGTTCGGGTGTCCGCCTGGCCGTGCGGAGGCGAGCGGATCCGTCCACACTTACAATGTAAGTCAATGGGGACGGATCCGCTTGAAGATGACACAATATGGCTCAATCTTCAAGCGGATCCGTTCCCCATTGACTTTCAATGTAAAGTCTGAACGGATCCGCTCAGACAACTTTCACACTTAGAAAATTTTCTAAGTTTTAATGCAGACGCATCCGTTCTGAACGGATGCGAACGTCTGCATTATCGGAGCGGATCTGTCTGATGAAACATCAGACGGATCCGCTACGAACGCTAGTGTGAAAGTAGGTAGTTGTATTTGGCAGCCAGGAGCCTGGAAAAACTGAGTAAAAATCCAATTGACAAGCCCTCCATATTATAGCATAGATAAACAAATTTGTCATTCCTTTGAAAGCTACGTAACAAATTATATGAGGCTATAATAGGGACTGCTAAATACTAGGTCTACATAAAGAAATCCTTCTCCTCACTCCCAAATACTGCCATAGCTAGACAGATCTGGTTTTTAGGGTCCCGAGAAAGCTGGGTTACAACTAGAGATGAGCGAATTTCTTGAAAATTCGATTTGGCTGATCAGTCAAATTTCACCAAAAAATTCGCTTTGTGACGAATTGCTTTGCCACAAAGCGCATTTTTTTTAAAGTAGCGGGTGCAATGACGGAGCTGCGATAGCGCCGCCCCGTCATTGTACCCCTAAGATGCTGCGTTCATACATGATCGCAGCATCTGAGTGTAAAAATAGCGTGAAATTAACATAAAAAAAATTACATCAAACTTACTGCGTCTATTTGCACGCGAAGGGTCGATGGCCGCCATCTTGCTTGGAGATCTCAGCCGAAATCACATGCGGCGCGAGATTACGTCATCACGCCGGCCGGCGTGGTAACGTATGATGTCATCACACTGGCAGACGTAATGATGTAATCTCGCGCCGAACAGGATTTGGGACGAGATCTTCAAGCAAGATGGAGGCTGGCGGCCCTTCGCGCAAATGGATGCAGTAAGTTTGAATTTCAGGATTAATCGATTTGCTGACACGAAGCAGGAGGAAATTCGGCTTCTAGGCGATTCGACTAATGAAATTCGTGGTATTCGATTCGCTCATGTCTAGTTACAACCTTGTAATGTAAGGGTAAAATTATATGGATAGTGATTATAGTTCCACAACCCTTGTAATCTACAGGGTGGGCCATTTATATGGGAATGGTTGGTGATATTAACTTCCTGTTTGTGGCACATTAGTATATGTGAGGGGGGAAACTTTTCAAGATGGGTGGTGACCATGGCGGCCATTTTGAAGTCGAACATTTTGAATCCAACTTTAGTTTTTTCAATAGGAAGAGGGTCATGTGACACATCAAACTTATTGGGAATTTCACAAGAAAAACAATGGTGCGCTTGGTTTTAACGTAACTTTATTCTTTCATGAGTTATTTACAAGTTTCTGACCACTTATAAAATGTGTTCAATGTGCTGTCCATTGTGTTGGATTGTCAATGCAACCCTCTTCTCCCACTCTTCACACACTGATAGCAACACCGCAGGAGAAATGCTAGCACAGGCTTCCAGTATCCGTAGTTTCAGGTGCTGCACATCTCATATCTTCACAGCATAGAGAATTGCCTTCAGATGACCCCAAAGATAAAAGTCTAAGGGGGTCAGATCGGGAGACCTTGGGGGCCATTCAACTGGCCCACGACGACCAATCCACTTTCCAGGAAACTGTTCATCTAGGAATGCTCGGACCTGACACCCATAATGTGGTGGTGCACCATCTTGCTGGAAAAACTCAGGGAACGTGCCAGCTTCAGTGCATAAAGAGGGAAACACATCATCATGTAGCAATTCCGCATATCCAGTGGCCTTGAGGTTTCCATTGATGAAGAATGGCCCCACTATCTTTGTACCTCATATACCACACCATACCATCAATTTTTTTGTTCCAACAGTCTTGGAGGGATCTATCCAATGTGGGTTAGTGTCAGACTAATAGCGGTGGTTTTGTTTGTTAACTTCACCATTCACATAAAAGTTTGCCTCATCACTGAACAAAATCTTCTGCGTAAACTGAGGGTCCTGTTCCAATTTTAGTTTTGCCCATTCTGCAAATTCAGTGCGCCGATCTGGGTCATCCTCGTTGAGATGCTGCAGTAGCTGGAGTTTGTAAGGGTGCCATTTGTGAGTAGCTAATATTCGCCAAAGGGATGTTCGACTAATGCCACTCTCCAGTGACATGCGGTGAGTGCTACGCTGTGGGCTCTTGCTGAATGAAGCTAGGACAACCACTGATGTCTCTTCATTAGAGACAGATTTCATGCGTCCACATTTTGGCAAATCCAACACTGAACCAGTTTCACGAAACTTAGCAAGCAGTTTGCTAACTGTAGCATGGGAGATCTGCTGCAATGACCCGGTTACTGCGTTCACCAGACATCAACACACAATTTCTATCCGCTCCTCAAGTGTTAACCTCGGCGACATGTCAATGGCTGTAAACAAAGAGAAACTTGTAAATAACTCATGAAAGAATAAAGTTACGCTAAAACCAAGCACACCATTGTTTTTCGTGTGAAATTCCCAATAAGTTTGATGTGTCACATGACCCTCTTCCTATTGAAAAAACAAAAGTTGGATTCAAAATGGCCGACTTCAAAATGGCCACCATGGTCACCACCCATCTTGAAAAGTTTCCCCCCTCACATATACTAATGTGCCACAAACAGGAAGTTAATATCACCAACCATTCCCATTTTATTAAGGGCTCATGCACACGACAGTAATTTGCGTTCAGTATACTGGCCGTTTTTGTAGTTCAGTATGCGGTACATATACTGAACCATTCATTTCAATGGTTCAGCAAAAAAAAACTGAAGTGTCTCCGTGTGCATTCCGTTTCAGTATTTCCGTATTTCCGTACCGTGGAAAGATAGAACATGTCCTATTCTTGTCCGCAAATCACAGTGCTTGGCTCCATTCAAGTCAATGGGTCCGCAAAAAAAACGGAACACATACGGAAATGCATCCGTATGTCTTCCGTTTCCGTTCCGTTTTTTGCTGAACCATCTATTGAAAATGTTATGCCCAGCCCAATTTTATCTATGTAATTACTGTATACTGTATATGCCATACGGAAAAACGGAACAAAAACGGAAACACAACAGAAACAAAAAACGGAACAACGGATCCGTGAAAAACGGACCGCAAAACACTGAAAAAGCCATACGGTCGTGTGCATGAGGCCTAAGGTGTATCCATATAAATGGCCCACCCTGTAGTTTTTTAACACTAATGAAGTTCAAATTTGCCTAGAAATCCCTCCTGCCTGTTTAGGCGAACCTGATATTCAGACACCTGGGAAAGCTAGGTAACACATTCTGTAATGCCAGTGCCCTAATACTGTATAATATACCTGCACACAAAAATCTGCTAAGATTTAGCAGTTTCCACCTCTTACACAATGCTCTGATAAATGCCATTTGCTGAAGTGAGACAACCCCTTTAAATACTGTGTGACTGTGTCACGATGCGCTCTGTGTGTGGTTCCAGGAGGCAGGGATGACCGAGGCGCGCCCGCGTCATCATCGCGCCCGCCGTCACCCGTTCCCGTGGTAACCACACTGGAGCTGAGTGTCGAGTTGCTCACTTGGCACTTGGCTGTATTGGATCTCAGGAGTCATGTGATACTGGCCACGTCACATGACTCTACTATCGC
Organism: Bufo bufo; assembly: GCF_905171765.1. Classification (NCBI taxonomy): domain Eukaryota; kingdom Metazoa; phylum Chordata; class Amphibia; order Anura; family Bufonidae; genus Bufo; species Bufo bufo. The sequence goes on from NC_053397.1 coordinate 123,070,767, forward strand.
CCTATTTGCTGGCCACAGATTGCCTGTTATTTAGGTCCTTCCTGTGATTACTTCCCTGGTTGTTTTGGCTCCTGCTCATGTTGATACTACCCGTCTGTTTCATCCATTGGTCTTGGCGTTCCCTCCTGGTTTTGACTTCGGCTTCTTACTGACTATCCTGTGCTTACTCCTCTGGTAACTTGCTGCTCTCTTGGTTTCTGACTCGGTCCGTTTGACTTTTCTGTTGCTTGTTTTGTCCATCTTCCCTGCACTTATCCTAGCTGAGGGCTTGTCAACCAGTTGTCACTTGTCACTAGGACTTGCGAGGCAAGTAGGCAGGGACAGGGGTGAGGGTTGAGCTCAGTGGTCACTTCCCCATCCCCTGTGTGTGTGACAGACTGTCCATAAAATGTGTGTGTTTAATGTGTTTTTACATAAGTAATTCCAGTAGGTCTTGTTTCTGTAATTGGGGGGAAATAGCATTCTAATCCTATTGGTTTTAAGTTGTTCACATTGTTTTATACATAAGTAGTTCCATTAGGCCTTGATTCTGTAATTGGGGTGAAATAGCTGTCTAATCCTACTGCTTTTAGGTTGTTCACATTGTTTTATACTTAAGTCATTCCATTAATCTTTGATTCTGTAATTGGGGTGAACTAGCAGTCTGATACTACTGATTTTGGAGTGTTCATATTGTTTTATACATAAGTAATTTCATTAATTGTTGATTCTATAATTTGGGTGAAATAGTGTTCCAATACTACTGGTTTTAGGGTGTTCACATTATTTTTTACATCAGTAATTCCATTAGGCCTTGATTCTGTAATTGGGGTGAAATATGGTTTTAATACTACTGATTTTGTGGTGTCCACATTGTTTTTACATAAGTAATATCATTTAAGTTTTATAGTAATATTTTTTTATTTTCTAGTTTATTAGAGCTAGGCATGTATACCTGAGTTAGTCTGTCAGTGATTGCCAAAATATCTGTAATTACATTATAATAACAGCTTTCATTAATGTCCCCTGTTCCTTTCCACTGGTCCTTTAAAATACAGTTGCTATGGCTTGTCTGTCTCCAGCTAATTATAAACAGAAGACAGAGGGGAATTGCATGCCTGCATTAGACTTCAAAGTAAGGACGTGTGTCTCTTAGTAATCCCATCTGATTGACCGGCAGGAAGCTGCTGGCTACAGCAAGTGTGTATATGAAGTGAGGGAAGGCAGTTTTGGCCTCAGAGAACTGGCAGAGGAGCCATCTTGAGAAGATCCTCATATTGAAGAGATTAAAACAGCCATAACTAAGGAAAAAACTAAAGAAAAACAGTGCTATTTGAAGAAACTAAATATTGCTTTATGCATAATGCTGCAGTAGCATATGCTAAAATAGATTTTTTTAGGAAAAAATGGCAGTTACACTTTAAGATATAATTGTGTAATTGGGGTGAAATAGTGTTATAATACTGACAGACAGGTGCCAGGGTCTTCCAAGGGAACATGAAGTGGCAAAAACATTTCTGGAGCTGGCCTCTTTCATTTTCTGTTCCTTCTGCTCTGGAAGTATTGTATGCTATCAGCTCTGCTCAATTTTTCAGCGAAGATGAGCTTATTGAGGGAAGTCAACAGCTACTGCCCAGCCAAGATTTGGAGAAGAGATCCGCTGCTTCCTCCTATAGGCCTGCAAGTAGTGATGATGAGAGTTGCATGGGAGCAGGTGTTGCAAGCAGTCAGGCACGCAGTCATGAGACATATTGACTCTGCATGCTGTTGCCACTCTCACCACTCTGTAATTGGACCGTTATGTTAACTCCTCACACACAGAGCACATGCAAATATTTCCATCACATGTTATCTCTGTTTTGGACTCACTCCTGTTTTTGCCTTACCAATACTGATCAAATACTGATGCAAAAAACTGACTAAATACTGACTGTGTGATAGAAGACATTTACACGTATGCAGGCCTTCTTTTCCATCTGAATAAAGTTGATTTCAGAGGCAATTAGCCAAAACTCATGCAAATTGAGCATAATGCCTCTATCACAGGTCAGTGCAAAACACAGAAGACATGCAAATATTCCAATTATGTGTTTTGGATCCACTCCAGTTTTTTTTGGCCTTAGCAATAGTGATCAATTACCAACCAAATTCTGACCGTGTGAAGGCGGATGCTCAAAAGACAGGATTACATTTTTGTTGAGTTGTTCTTGTGACAGATCAGAAGAAGGGAAAAATAAACATTGACGTCAACACAAACTTACTGCTGACACCCTCTCCACTCTGTCATGGGCCCACTACTTGTATTAGCGTGTAACAGAAAATGTTCTGTAGAAATCTATGTGGAATCAGTAGACGTTGTGAAAGGAATGCGCTCGTTCGCTCTATAATAGAAACTTGGGCCGCTGCACGGTTAAGTCCATCATGCCTGATGCTAACATTGACCTGTTAGGCTGAACTGAGACTGTTATTCCCCCCCTCCCCAAGTAATAATGGAGTTTTCAACGATGTTCCACCTTCCACTGAAGATTAACTAAAGAAGCAAGGCTGGCAGAGAATATATTGGTTGCTGTTTGCATAGTCCCTGGATCTGAATCCCTGCTTCCAGCTCTGAAGGGGCTAGGCTCTGTACTTGCTCTGTTTCTGTTCAGTTATAGAGGTGCCAGGTAACCACTGAAAGCACCAAGTTTGGACAATTTGGAAGCCAGACACAGCCTGACTCAAAAGTGGATGGGATCCAGGATGGGTGAGATGGCTTTGTGCCAATGTAAATGAATCAGTAAATGATTGAATCTCTGCCAGAATTTAATAGACTAATAGACAAACAATACACAGTTTGCCCAAAACTAATGCATTAACACCGCGTTAAAAGATTTGCACAAATAAGTGGATCAATGATTCTCATTGTGCATTATATCTATTATTATTGACTACCGCTGCTTGGTAAGGGTGCTGACCATTTATCAAAGCCATATTAGGCCATTTTGCTTCCCCTCTTATTTAATAAAATATCACTGTCATGAAGTGGAGGGAGGGGAGAAACACCAGAATGACAACAGAAGGAAAATGACCAGAAACTAGGCCTCACGACTAGGGAAAGGGAAGAGGTCACCACCTAGGAAACACTAAACCTATCCCTGACTCCTGTCAGTATAAATAGACCTTGAAGGTGGGAATATTCATACACCGGAAACCTAGGCCCTAGAAATCCTGGAAAGCCCTAGGAGTAGTGACTGGGTATGAGACCACTGGTTCCTTCCCAGAAGAACGAACCAACGTCTCCCTGAGGCCTAGTAAGTAGGGATGAGCGAACCCGAACTGTATAGGTTACCGAATTTTGGGGTGTCCGTGACACGGACCCGAACTCGAACATTTTCGTAAAAGTCTGGGTTCGGGTTCGGTGTTCGACGCTTTCTTGGCGCTTTTTGAAAGGCTGCAAAGCAGCCAATCAACAAGCGTCATACTACTTGCCCCAAGAGGCCATCACAGCCTTGCCTACTTTTGGCATGGCTGTGATTGGCCAGTGCAGCATGTGACCCAGCCTCTATATAAGCTTGGGTCACGTTGCGCTGCACGTCACTCTGCTGATTGAAGCATAGGGAGAGGTTGCAGCTGCGACGTTAGGGCGAGATTAGGCAGATTAACTCCTCCAAAAGACTTCATTCTGTGATCGATCTGCAGCTGTGGATCATTGAAGTGCTAATATTGACTTGCTCACTTTTTTGAGGCTGCCCAGAGCGTTTTTAGATCACTTTTTTTCTGGGGTGATCGGCGGCCATTTTGTGACTTGTGGTGCGCCAGCACAAGCTATCACCAAGTGTATTTAACCATCAATAGTGTGGTTATTTTGTGCTATATCCTACATCAGCTGCAGGCTGAGCCTGTGTAACCGAAGAGCATTTAACCATCAACAGTCTGGTTATTTTTTGGCCATATACTACATCAGCTGCAGGCTGAGCCTGTGTCACCGAAGTGCATTTAACCATCAACAGTCTGGTTATTTTTTGGCCATATACTACATCTGGTGCAGGCTGAGCCTGTGTCACCCAAGTGCATTTAACCATCAACAGTGTGGTTATTTTTTGGCCATTTACTACATCAGGTGCAAGTTGAGCCTGTCACCCAGCGCCTAAAAAATAGACCTGACATTTCTATTCAACCAAATCTGTACTGTTTTAGCTGGTCAAGTTATTTGTAGTGACCGTAAAAGCACACTTTTTGTTCTGGGTTGAAAAACTATTCCCAAATTTGCCATTCTCAAAATAACTAGTTTCTGGTATATGAGGCCTACTTGAAATCTATCCCAAAAAGGATATCTTACATTGAAGGTGCTGATAGTGTCATTCAGAAAAACCTAAGACACACGCTACCGTGCAGATAGAAGTCTGATTCTGTGATTAAACCTATACCTGTCAGATAGCGCAAAAAAAAAACAGGCCTGACATTTCTATTCAACCAAATCTGTAGTGTTTTAGCTGGTCAAGTTATTTGTAGTGACCGTAAAAGCAGACTTTTTGTTCTGGGTTGAAAAACTATTCCCAAATTTGCCATTTTCAAAATAACTAGTTTCTGGTATATGAGGCCTACTTGAAATCTATCCCAAAAAGGATATCTTACATTAAAGGTGCTGATAGTGTCATTCAGAAAAACCTAAGACACACGCTACCGTGCAGATAGAAGTCTGATTCTGTGATTAAACCTATACCTGTCACACAGCGCAAAAAAAAAACAGGCCTGACATTTCTATTCAACCAAATCTGTACTGTTTTAGCTGGTCAAGTTATTTGTAGTGACCGTAAAAGCACATTTTTTTTTCTGGGTTGAAAAACTATTCCCAAATTTGCCATTCTCAAAATAACTAGTTTCTTTTATTTGAGGCCTACTTGAAATCTATCCCAAAAAGGATATCTTACATTGAAGGTGCTGATAGTCTCATTCAGAAAAACCTAAGACACACGCTACCGTGCAGATAGAAGTCTGATTCTGTGATTAAACCTATACCTGTCACACAGCGCAAAAAAAAACAGGCCTCACATTTCTATTCAACCAAATCTGTACTGTTTTAGCTGGTCAAGTTATTTGTAGTGACCGTAAAAGCACACTTTTTGTTCTGGGTTGAAAAACTATTCCCAAATTTGCCATTCTCAAAATAACTAGTTTCTGGTATATGAGGCCTACTTGAAATCTATCCCAAAAAGGATATCTTACATTGAAGGTGCTGATAGTGTCATTCAGAAAAACCTAAGACACACGCTACCGTGCAGATAGAAGTCTGATTCTGTGATTAAACCTATACCTGTCAGATAGCGCAAAAAAAAAAACAGGCCTGACATTTCTATTCAACCAAATCTGTAGTGTTTTAGCTGGTCAAGTTATTTGTAGTGACCGTAAAAGCAGACTTTTTGTTCTGGGTTGAAAAACTATTCCCAAATTTGCCATTTTCAAAATAACTAGTTTCTGGTATATGAGGCCTACTTGAAATCTATCCCAAAAAGGATATCTTACATTAAAGGTGCTGATAGTGTCATTCAGAAAAACCTAAGACACACGCTACCGTGCAGATAGAAGTCTGATTCTGTGATTAAACCTATACCTGTCACACAGCGCAAAAAAAAAACAGGCCTGACATTTCTATTCAACCAAATCTGTACTGTTTTAGCTGGTCAAGTTATTTGTAGTGACCGTAAAAGCACTTTTTTTTTTCTGGGTTAAAAAACTATTCCCAAATTTTAAATTCTCAAAATAACTAGTTTCTGGTATTTGAGGCCTACTTGAAATCTATCCCAAAAAGGATATCTTACATTGAAGGTGCTGATAGTGTCATTCAGAAAAACCTAAGACACACGCTACCGTGCAGATAGAAGTCTAATTCTGTGATTAAACCTATACCTGTCACACAGCGCAAAAAAAAACAGGCCTGACATTTCTATTCAACCAAATCTGTACTGTTTTAGCTGGTCAAGTTATTTGTAGTGACCGTAAAAGCACATTTTTTTTTCTGGGTTGAAAAACTATTCCCAAATTTGCCATTCTCAAAATAACTAGTTTCTTTTATTTGAGGCCTACTTGAAATCTATCCCAAAAAGGATATCTTACATTGAAGGTGCTGATAGTGTCATTCAGAAAAACCTAAGACACACGCTACCGTGCAGATAGAAGTCTGATTCTGTGATTAAACCTATACCTGTCACACAGCGCAAAAAAAAACAGGCCTCACATTTCTATTCAACCAAATCTGTACTGTTTTAGCTGGTCAAGTTATTTGTAGTGACCGTAAAAGCAGACTTTTTGTTCTGGGTTGAAAAACTATTCCCAAATTTGCCATTCTCAAAATAACTAGTTTCTGGTATTTGAGGCCTACTTGAAATCTATCCCAAAAAGGATATCTTACATTAAAGGTGCTGATAGTGTCATTCAGAAAAACCTAAGACACACGCTACCGTGCAGATAGAAGTCTGATTCTGTGATTAAACCTATACCTGTCACACAGCGCAAAAAAAAAACAGGCCTCACATTTCTATTCAACCAAATCTGTACTGTTTTAGCTGGTCAAGTTATTTGTAGTGACCGTAAAAGCAGACTTTTTGTTCTGGGTTGAAAAACTATTCCCAAATTTGCCATTCTCAAAATAACTAGTTTCTGGTATTTGAGGCCTACTTGAAATCTATCCCAAAAAGGATATCTTACATTAAAGGTGCTGATAGTGTCATTCAGAAAAACCTAAGACACACGCTACCGTGCAGATAGAAGTCTGATTCTGTGATTAAACCTATACCTGTCACACAGCGCAAAAAAAAAACAGGCCTCACATTTCTATTCAACCAAATCTGTACTGTTTTAGCTGGTCAAGTTATTTGTAGTGACCATAAAAGCACATATTTTTTTCTGGGTTGAAAAACTATTTCCAAATTTGCCATTCTCAAAATAACTAGTTTCTGGTATTTGAGGCCTACTTGAAATCTATCCCAAAAAGGATATCTTACATTGAAGGTGCTGATAGTGTCATTCAGAAAAACCTAAGACACACGCTACCGTGCAGATAGAAGTCTGATTCTGTGATTAAACCTATACCTGTCACACAGCGCAAAAAAAAAACAGGCCTCACATTTCTATTCAACCAAATCTGTACTGTTTTAGCTGGTCAAGTTATTTGTAGTGACCATAAAAGCACATATTTTTTTCTGGGTTGAAAAACTATTTCCAAATTTGCCATTCTCAAAATAACTAGTTTCTGGTATTTGAGGCCTACTTGAAATCTATCCCAAAAAGGATATCTTACATTGAAGGTGCTGATAGTGTCATTCAGAAAAACCTAAGACACATGCTACCGTGCAGATAGAAGTCTGATTCTGTGATTAAACCTATACCTGTTACACAGCGCAAAAAAAAACAGGCCTCACATTTCTATTCAACCAAATCTGTACTGTTTTAGCTGGTCAAGTTATTTGTAGTGACCGTAAAAGCACTTTTTTTTTTCTGGGTTGAAAAACTATTCCCAAATTTGCCATTCTCAAAATAACTAGTTTCTGGTATTTGAGGCCTACTTGAAATCTATCCCAAAAAGGATATCTTACATTGAAGGTGCTGATAATCTCATTCAGAAAAACCTAAGACACACGCTACCGTGCAGATAGAAGTCTGATTCTGTGATTAAACCTATACCTGTCACACAGCGCAAAAAAAAAACAGGCCTCACATTTCTATTCAACCAAATCTGTACTGTTTTAGCTGGTCAAGTTATTTGTAGTGACCGTAAAAGCACATTTTTTGTTCTGGGTTGAAAAACTATTTCCAAATTTGCCATTCTCAAAATAACTAGTTTCTGCTATATGAGGCCTACTTGAAATCTATCCCAAAAAGGATATCTTACATTGAAGGTGCTGATAGTGTCATTCAGAAAAACCTAAGACACACGCTACCGTGCAAATAGAAGTCTAATTCTGTGATTAAACCTATACCTGTCACACAGCGCAAAAAAAAACAGGCCTGACATTTCTATTCAACCAAATCTGTACTGTTTTAGCTGGTCAAGTTATTTGTAGTGACCGTAAAAGCACACTTTTTGTTCTGGGTTGAAAAACTATTTTCAAATTTGCCATTCTCAAAATAACTAGTTTCTGGTATTTGAGGCCTACTTGAAATCTATCCCAAAAAGGATATCTTACATTGAAGGTGCTGATAGTGTCATTCAGAAAAACCTAAGACACACGCTACCGTGCAGATAGAAGTCTGATTCTGTGATTAAACCTATACCTGTTACACAGTGCAAAAAAAAGACAGGCCTCACATTTCTATTCAACTAAATCTGTACTGTTTTAGCTGGTCAAGTTATTTGTAGTGACCGTAAAAGCACATTTTTTTTTCTGGGTTGAAAAACTATTCCCAAATTTGCCATTCTCAAAATAACTAGTTTCTGGTATTTGAGGCCTACTTGAAATCTATCCCAAAAAGGATATCTTACATTGAAGGTGCTGATAGTGTCATTCAGAAAAACCTAAGACACACGCTACCGTGCAGATAGAAGTCTGATTCTGTGATTAAACCTATACCTGTCACACAGCGCAAAAAAAAAACAGGCCTCACATTTCTATTCAACCAAATCTGTACTGTTTTAGCTGGTCAAGTTATTTGTAGTGACCGTAAAAGCACATTTTTTGTTCTAGGTTGAAAAACTATTCCCAAATTTGCCATTCTCAAAATAACTAGTTTCTGCTATATGAGGCCTACTTGAAATCTATCCCAAAAAGGATATCTTACATTGAAGGTGCTGATAGTGTCATTCAGAAAAACCTAAGACACACGCTACCGTGCAGATAGAAGTCTGATTCTGTGATTAAACCTATACCTGTCACACAGCGCAAAAAAAAACAGGCCTGACATTTCTATTCAACCAAATCTGTACTGTTTTAGCTGGTCAAGTTATTTGTAGTGACCGTAAAAGCACACTTTTTGTTCTGGGTTGAAAAACTATTTCCAAATTTGCCATTCTCAAAATAACTAGTTTCTGGTATTTGAGGCCTACTTGAAATCTATCCCAAAAAGGATATCTTACATTGAAGGTGCTGATAGTGTCATTCAGAAAAACCTAAGACACACGCTACCGTGCAGATAGAAGTCTGATTCTGTGATTAAACCTATACCTGTTACACAGCGCAAAAAAAAGACAGGCCTCACATTTCTATTCAACCAAATCTGTAGTGTTTTAGCTGGTCAAGTTATTTGTAGTGACCGTAAAAGCACATTTTTTTTTCTGGGTTGAAAAACTATTCCCAAATTTGCCATTCTCAAAATAACTAGTTTCTGGTATTTAAGGCCTACTTGAAATCTATCCCAAAAAGGATATCTTACATTGAAGGTGCTGATAGTGTCATTCAGAAAAACCTAAGACACACGCTACCGTGCAGATAGAAGTCTGATTCTGTGATTAAACCTATACCTGTCACACAGCGCAAAAAAAAAACAGGCCTCACATTTCTATTCAACCAAATCTGTACTGTTTTAGCTGGTCAAGATATTTGTAGTGACCGTAAAAGCACATTTTTTGTTCTAGGTTGAAAAACTATTCCCAAATTTGCCATTCTCAAAATAACTAGTTTCTGCTATATGAGGCCTACTTGAAATCTATCCCAAAAAGGATATCTTACATTGAAGGTGCTGATAGTGTCATTCAGAAAAACCTAAGACACACGCTACCGTGCAAATAGAAGTCTAATTCTGTGATTAAACCTATACCTGTCACACAGCGCAAAAAAAAACAGGCCTGACATTTCTATTCAACCAAATCTGTACTGTTTTAGCTGGTCAAGTTATTTGTAGTGACCGTAAAAGCACACTTTTTGTTCTGGGTTGAAAAACTATTCCCATATTTGCCATTCTCAAAATTGTGGTGAACGGGAACAATGAGGAAAACATCTAATAAGGGACGCGGACGTGGACGTGGACATGGCCGTTGTGGTGTTAGTGGACCCTCTGGTGCTGGGAGAGGACGTGGCCGTTCTGCCACAGCCACACGTCCTAGTGAACCAACTATCTCAGGTCCCAGTAGCCAGCAGAATTTACAGCGATATTTGGTGGGGCCCAATGCCGTTCTAAGGATGGTAAGGCTGAGCAGGTACAGGCATTAGTCAATTGGGTGGCCGACAGTGGATCCAGCACGTTCACATTATCTCCCACCCAGTCTTCTGCAGAAAGCGCATAGATGGCGCATGAAAACCAAGCCCATCGGTCTGTTACATCACCCCCATGCATATCAGGGAAACTGTCTGAGCCTCAAGTTATGCAGCAGTCTCTTATGCTGTTTGAAGACTCTGCTGCCAGGGTTTCCCAAGGGCATCCACCTAGCCCTTCCCCAGGGGTGGAAGAGATAGAATGCACTAACGCAAATCCACATATTTTTCCAGATGATGAGGACATGGGAATACCACCTCAGCACGTCTCTGATGATGACGAAACACAGGTGCCAACTGCTGCGTCTTTCTGCAGTGTGCAGACTAAACAGGAGGTCAGGGATCAAGACTGGGTGGAAGACGATGCAGGGGACGATGAGGTCCTAGACCCCACATGGAATGAAGGTTGTGCCACTGACTTTAACAGTTCGGAGGAAGAGGCAGTGGTGAGACCGAGCCAACAGCGTAGCAAAAGAGGGAGCAGTGGGCAAAATCAGAACACCCGCCGCCAAGAGACTCCGCCTGCTACTGACCACCGCCATCTGGGACCGAGCACCCCAAAGGCAGCTTCAAGGAGTTCCCTGGCATGGCACTTCTTCAAACAATGTGCTGACGACAAGACCCGAGTGGTTTGCACGCTGTGCCATCAGAGCCTGAAGCAAGGCATTAACGTTCTGAACCTTAGCACATCCTCCATGACCAGGCACCTGCATGCAAAGCATGAACTGCAGTGGAGTAAACACCTTAAAAACAAGGAAGTCATCAGGCTCCCCCTGCTACCTCTTCTGCTGCTGCCGCCTCGGCCTCTTCTGCTGCTGCTGCCGCCGCCTCGGCCTCTTCCTCTGCCTCTGGAGGAACGTTGGCACCTGCCGCCCAGCAAACATGGGATGTACCACCAACACCACCACCTGCGTCACCAAGCATCTCAACCATGTCACACGGCAGCGTTCAGCTCTCCATCTCACAAACATTTGAGAGAAAGCGTAAATTCCCACCTAGCCACCCTCGATCCCTGGCCCTGAATGCCAGCATTTCTAAACTACTGGCCTATGAAATGCTGTCATTTAGGCTGGTGGACACACACAGCTTCAAACAGCTCATGTCACTTGCTGTCCATTAGTATGTTGTTCCCAGCCGCCACTACTTCTCCAAGAGAGCCGTGCCTTCCCTGCACAAACAAGTGTCCGATAAAATCAAGTGTGCACTGCGCAACGCCATCTGTGGCAAGTTCCACCTAACCACAGATACGTGGACCAGTAAGCACGGCCAGGGACGCTATATCTCCCTAACTGCACACTGGGTAAATGTAGTGGCGGCTGGGCCCCAGGCGGAGAGCTGTTTGGCGCACGTCCTTCTGCCGCCAGGGATCGCAGGGCAACATTCTTTGCCTCCTGTCTCCTCCTCCTCCTACTCAGCTTCCTCCTCCTCTTCTTCCACCTGCTCATCCAGTCAGCCACACACCTTCACCACCAACTTCAGCACAGCCCGGGGTAAACGTCAGCAGGCCATTCTGAAACTCATATGTTTGGGGGACAGGCCCCACACCGCACAGGAGTTGTGGCGGGGTATAGAACAACAGACCGACGAGTGGTTGCTGCCGGTGAGCCTCAAGCCCGGCCTGGTGGTGTGCGATAATAGGCGAAATCTCGTTGCAGCTCTGGGACTAGCCGGTTTGACGCACATCCCTTGCCTGGCGCATGTGCTGAATTTGGTGGTGCAGAAGTTCATTCGCAACTACCCCGACATGTCAGAGCTGCTGCATAAAGTGCGGGCCGTCTGTTCGCGCTTCCGGCGTTCACACCCTGCCGCTGCTCGCCTGTCTGCGCTACAGCGTAACTTCGGCTTTCCCGCTCACCGCCTCATATGCGACGTGCCCACCAGGTGGAACTCCACCTTGCATATGCTAGACAGACTGTGCGAGCAGCGGCAGGCCATAGTGGAGTTTCAGCTGCAGCACGCACGGGTCAGTCGCACTGCGGATCAGACACACTTCACCACCAATGACTGGGCCTCCATGCGAGACCTGTGTGCCCTGTTGCGTTGTTTCGAGTACTCCACCAACATGGCCAGTGGCGATGACGCCATTATCAGCGTTACAATACCACTTCTATGTCTCCTTGAGAAAACACTTAGGGCGATGATGGAAGAGGAGGTGGCCCAGGAGGAAGAGGAGGAAGAGGGGTCATTTTTAGCACTTTCAGGCCAGTCTCTTCGAAGTGACTCAGAGGGAGGTTTTTTGCAACACCAGAGGCCAGGTACAAATGTGGCCAGACAGGGCCCACTACTGGAGGACGAGGAGGACGAGAATGAGGAGGAGGTGGAGGAGGATGAGGATGAAGCATGTTCACAGCGGGGTGGCACCCAAAGCAGCTCGGGCCCATCACTGGTGCGTGACTGGGGGGAAACTCAGGACTATGACGATACGCCTCCCACAGAGGACAGCTTGTCCTTACCTCTGGGCAGCCTGACACACATGAGCGACTACATGCTGCAGTGCCTGCGCAACGACAGCAGAGTTGCCCACATTTTAACGTGTGCGGACTACTGGGTTGCCACCCTGCTGGATCCCCGGTACAAAGACAATGTGCCCACCTTACTTCCTACACTGGAGCGTGATAGGAAGATGCGCGAGTTCAAGCGCACGTTGGTAGACGCGCTACTGAGAGCATTCCCAAATGTCACAGGGGAACCAGTGGAAGCCCAAGGCGAAGGCAGAGGAGGAGCAAGAGGTCGCCAACACAGCTGTGTCACGGCCAGCTCCTCTGAGGGCAGGGTTAGCATGGCAGAGATGTGGAAAAGTTTTGTCAACACGCCACAACTAACTGCACCACCACCTGATACGGAACGTGTTAGCAGGAGGCAACATTTCACTAACATGGTGGAACAGTACCTGTGCACAACCCTCCACGTACTGACTGATGGTTCGGCCCCATTCAACTTCTGGGTCTCCAAATTGTCCACGTGGCCAGAGCTAGCCTTTTATGCCTTGGAGGTGCTGGCCTGCCCGGCGGCCAGCGTTTTGTCTGAACGTGTATTCAGCACGGCAGGGGGCGTCATTACAGACAAACGCAGCCGCCTGTCTACAGCCAATGTGGACAAGCTGACGTTCATAAAAATGAACCAGGCATGGATCCCACAGGACCTGTCCATCCCTTGTGCAGATTAGAAATTAACTACCTCCCCTTAACAATATATTATTCTACTCCAGGGCACTTTCTCATTCAATACTATTTTTAATTTCATTTTACCATTATATTGCGGGGCAACCCAAAGTTGAATGAACCTCTCCACTGTCTGGGTGCATGGGCCTAAATGTGTGACAGTGGCCTGTTCCAGTGGTGGGTGACGTGAAGCCTGATTCTCTGCTATGACATGAAGACTGATTCTGCGCTGACATAAGGCCAGATTCTCTGTTACGGGACCTCTCTCCTCTGCCTGGGTGCCTGGGCCTAAATGTGTGACAGTGGCCTGTTCCAGTGGTGGGTGACGTGAAACCTGATTCTCTGCTATGACATGAAGACAGATTCTGTGCTGACATAAGGCCAGATTCTCTGTTACGGGACCTCTCTCCTCTGCCTGGGCCTAAATGTGTGACAGTGGCCTGTTCCAGTGGTGGGTGACGTGAAGCCTGATTCTCTGCTATGACATGAAGACAGATTCTGCGCTGACATAAGGCCAGATTCTCTGTTACGGGACCTCTCTCCTCTGCCTGGGTACCTGGGCCTAAATGTGTGACAGTGGCCTGTTCCAGTGGTGGGTGACGTGAAGCCTCATTCTCTGCTATGACATGAAGACAGATTCTGCGCTGACATAAGGCCAGATTCTCTGTTACGGGACCTCTCTCCTCTGCCTGGGTGCCTGGTCCTAAATATGTGACAGTGGCCTGTTCCAGTGGTGGGTGACGTGAAGCCTGATTCTCTGCTATGACATGAAGACAGATTCTGCGCTGTCATAAGGCCAGATTCTCTGTTACGGGACCTCTCTCCTCTGCCTGGGTGCCTGGGCCTAAATATGTGACAGTGGCCTGTTCTAGTGGTGGGTGACGTGAAGCCTGATTCTCTGCTATGACATGAAGACAGATTCTGCGCTGACATAAGGCCAGATTCTCTGTTACGGGACCTCTCTCCTCTGCCTGGGTGCCTGGGCCTAAATGTGTGACAGTGGCCTGTTCCAGTGGTGGGTGACGTGAAGCCTGATTCTCTGCTATGACATGAAGACAGATTCTGCGCTGACATAAGGCCAGATTCTCTGTTACGGGACCTCTCTCCTCTGCCTGGATGCCTGGGCCTAAATATGTGACAGTGGCCTGTTCCAGTGGTGGGTGACGTGAAGCCTGATTCTCTGCTATGACATGAAGACAGATTCTGCGCTGACATAAGGCCAGATTCTCTGTTACGGGACCTCTCTCCTCTGCCTGGGTGCCTGGGCCTAAATGTGTGACAGTGGCCTGTTCCAGTGGTGGGTGACGTGAAGCCTCATTCTCTGCTATGACATGAAGACAGATTTTGCGCTGACATAAGGCCAGATTCTCTGTTACGGGACCTCTCTCCTCTGCCTGGGTGCCTGGGCCTAAATATGTGACAGTGGCCTGTTCCAGTGGTGGGTGACGTGAAGCCTGATTCTCTGCTATGACATGAAGACAGATTCTGCGCTGACATAAGGCCAGATTCTCTGTTACGGGACCTCTCTCCTCTGCCTGGGTGCCTGGGCCTAAATGTGTGACAGTGGCCTGTTCCAGTGGTGGGTGACGTGAAGCCTGATTCTCTGCTATGACATGAAGACAGATTCTGCGCTGACATAAGGCCAGATTCTCTGTTACGGGACCGCTCTCCTCTGTCTGGGTGCCGGGGCCTAAATATGTGACAGTGGCCTCTTCCAGTGGTGGGTGACATGAAGCCAGATTCTCTGCTATGGCATGAAGAGACTGATTCTCTGCTGACATGAAGCCAGATTCTTTGCTATGGCATGAAGAGACTGATTCTCTGCTGACGTGAAGCCAGATTCTCTGCTATTGGACCTCTGTCCAATTGATATTGGGTCATTTTAATTTTTTTAATTTTTATTTTAATTCATTTCCCTATCGACATTTGTTTGCAGGGGATTTACCTACATGTTGCTGCCTTTTGCAGCCCTCTAGCTCTTTCCTGGGCTTTTTTATTGCCTTTTTAGTGCCCAAAAGTTCGGGTCCCCATTGACTTCAATGGGGTTCGGGTTCGGGACGAAGTTCGGTTCGGGTTCGGATCCCGAACCCGAACATTTCCGGGAAGTTCGGCCGAACTTCTCGAACCCGAACATCCAGGTGTTCGCTCAACTCTACTAGTAAGCAATGAACAAATGTGAACAACAAAATACAAAGGGAAGTACACTTATCTTCAATAGAAAATGGAAGAGCAGGAACACAGATGAGGAACTCGCACCAGCTCTTGCAACTCCAGGCAGATAATATCAACCGCATGGTATTAAGTGTGAGTCCAGACTAAATAGAGGAGCAGTAATGACCACAAGCTACCACAAGCTACACCTGAGATAAGAGGTGTGGTCATTACCAACAACAACACTGCAACAAATGAAAACAGATTGGGGGGTTAATTGTGCGGATCACAGCCCCCTGTAAAAGATCGGGTGCTGCCAGGCAGCAGGGGGCAGTTATGTACACAGTTCTTAGTATATTCTAACTTGAAGCATCCCCATCACCATGGGAACGCCTCTGTGTTAGAATATACTGTCGGATCTGAGTTTTCACGATCGTGAAAACTCAGATCTGAAAACGCTAATACTATTATTTTCAGTTATAACGGAAAATAATAAAGTGAAGTTCGGGTCCCCATTGACTTCAATGGGGTTCAGGTCCAAGTTCAGATCAAGTTCGGGTCACGAACCCGAACATTTTTTTAAAGTTCGGCTGCACTCCCGGAACATCTAGGTGTTCGCTCAACTCTACACCTGACCAGTCAATCATTAAATAAAATTAAAAAAATGGGTGAGCGGAACCACACAGACCTACAGTACATCGGGGTGGGGAGCCGCAGGTATGCTACTGTACCCCACTGCACCCGACTGTACTGTCCTGTACCCCATTGCACCCGACTGTACTGTCCTGTGCCCCGCTGCATCTTATTGTCTACTGTATGTACAGTACTGTACATGTGCTGTGTATTAATATCGCTATCCGGCTCCTGATACAGACCGTAGTCATCCCGACACTGTACAGGAGCCAGGCGCTATAGGGGATGGCACCTGAACAGACAATCATTAAATAAAATAAAAAAAATTGGGTGAGCAGAACCACACAAACCTACAGTACATCGGGGTGCGGCGCATTGCTTATAGCACAGACCTGTCACTTACCAGTAGGAGGAGCGCACGGCCGGCCACAGACAGCGCACGTAAGTATAATGCTGCTAAAAGTGCTAAGTAACCATGGCAGCCAGGACTGAACTAGCTTCCTGGCTGCCATGGTAACCGATTGGAGCACCAGCGATTAAAATGGGACTCCGATCGGACCTGCCACTCCGCTGCCACCAATGATGGGGGGGAGGGGGGTTGTTAACCTGTGGACACTGCCACCAATGATTTTAATTAGGCGTCGGGGGGGGGGGGGGGGAATGGAGGCCGCACTGGACACCAATGATTTTAATAGGGGGGGGGTGCACTAACCACCAATGATTTTAATAGGGGGGGGTGAAGGTGGGGGGGCCGCACTGGCCACCAATGATTTTAATACTGGGGAGGGGGGGTCGTACCTGAGGGGTCAATTGTGCGAATCACAGCCCCCTGTAAGAGATCGGGTGCTGCCAGGCAGCAGGGGGCAGTTATGTACACAGTTCCGAATATACTGTCGGATCTGAGTTTTTCAATGGGGTTCGGGTCCAAGTTCGGATCAAGTTCGGGTGGCGAACCCAAACTTTTTTTTAAAGTTTGGCCAAACTCCCCGAACATTTAGGTGTTCGCTCAACTCTACATCTGAACAGTCAATCATTAAATAAAATTAAAAAAATAGGTGAGCGGAACCACACAGACCCACAGTACGTCGAGGTGGGGAGCCGCAGGTACGGTACTGTACCCCACTGCACCTGACTGTACTGTCCTGTACCCCACCGCACCTGACTGTACTGTCCTGTCCTGTGCCCCACTGCATCTTATTGTCTACTGTATGAACAGTACTGTACATGTGCTGTGTATTAATATCGCTATCCGGCTCCTGATACAGACCGTAGTCATCCCGACACTGTACAGGAGCCAGGCGCTATAGGGGATGGCACCTGAACAGTCAATCATTAAATAAAAAATAAAAAATGGGTGAGCGGAACCACACAGACCCACAGTACATCGGGGTGGGGAGCCGCAGGTACGGTACTGTACCCCACTGCACCCGACTGTACTGTCCTGTACCCCACTGCACCCGACTGTACTGTCCTGTGCTCCACTGCATCTTCTACAGTGCATCAACACTTCAGCCAGTAAGCCAATAAAATAGTAACAGAGGACAGAAGGTCAGTGGGGCGTTCTCACAAAAACCTTTGTTCAATTCTATATAATAAATATAAAAAAAATGGCAGCATTAATGTTAATTAGTTCTTTTTTGACGACCTGTCATAACCAATTAACCTTAATAGCGTGGGAACTTGATGGTGATTGGTTCACATGACCGTGGGAACTCTCATATCATTGGCTGAATCATCCCTATTCATTGAATGGAGCAAATTTTATAATGAGTTATCATACCGGTATGCTGCCATGTTTTGATATTTATTAAATAGAATTGAACAAATGTTTTTGTGAGAACGCACCGCTGACCTCCTGTCCATTAACTTTTCCTCTATTACTGCTTTATCGGCTCACTGGTTGACGTGATGATGTACTATACTGTACATTAGAAGAGGTCTGGGATGGTTCTCCTCATCGATCCTGTTTTTTCATTCTTCATTTAGTTACTGTAATACAGTACATGTACTGTACTGTACTGTGGTTCAGACGTGCAGGGCAACAAAAGCTGTTTTCTCAAACTACTGTACAGGCTGAATGGTGACAAGCATAACGCTGTAGACGGTACAGCATGCCGCACTATTATTGTTGGCTGCTGTTTGCAACAAAATTAATAATGGAAATATATACAGTATATATATATATATATATATATATATACAGTACAGACCAAAAGTTTGACACACCTTCTCATTCAAAGAGTTTTCTTTATTTTCATGACTATGAAGGCATCAAAACTATGAATTAACACATGTGGAATTATATACATAACAAACAAGTGTGAAACAACTGAAAATATGTCATATTCTAGGTTCTTCAAAGTAGCCACCTTTTGCTTTGATTACTGCTTGCACACTCTTGGCATTC
This sequence comes from Bufo bufo, assembly GCF_905171765.1. Taxonomy (NCBI): domain Eukaryota; kingdom Metazoa; phylum Chordata; class Amphibia; order Anura; family Bufonidae; genus Bufo; species Bufo bufo. The sequence continues at coordinate 123,089,261 of NC_053397.1, forward strand.
TCTTGATGAGCTTCAAGAGGTAGTCCCCTGAAATGGTCTTCCAACAGTCTTGAAGGAGTTCCCAGAGATGCTTAACACTTGTTGGCCCTTTTGCCTTCACTCTGCGGTCCAGCTCACCCCAAACCATCTCGATTGGGTTTAGGTCCGGTGACTGTGGAGGCCAGGTCATCTGGCGCAGCACCCCATCACTCTCCTTCATGGTTAAATAGCCCTTACTTTCAAAGTTTTCCCAATTTTTCGGCTGACTGACTGACCTTCATTTCTTAAAGTAATGATGGCCACTCGTTTTTCTTTACTTAGCTGGTTTTTTCTTGCCATAATACAAATTCTAACAGTCTATTCAGTAGGACTATCAGCTGTGTATCCACCTGACTTCTCCTCAACGCAACTGATGGTCCCAACCCCATTTATAAGGCAAGAAATCCTACTTATTAAACCTGACAGGGCACACCTGTGAAGTGAAAACCATTTCAGGGGACTACCTCTTGAAGCTCATCAAGAGAATGCCAAGAGTGTGCAAAGCAGTAATCAAAGCAAAAGGTGGCTACTTTGAAGAATCTAGAATATGACATATTTTCAGTTGTTTCACACTTGTTTGTTATGTATATAATTCCACATGTGTTAAGTCATAGTTTTGATGCCTTCATAGTCATGAAAATAAAGAAAACTCTTTGAATGACAAGGTGTGTCCAAACTTTTGGTTTGTACTGTATATATATAGTAAGCCGTTCCCATCAAATACAGTGTAACTACTGTAGGAGGCAAGTACTGTCGAAGGGTTAGATTGTATTGAGCACCAATAACAATATATACTGTACTGCGTGGAAGAGAGCTGTAGATGCTGGTGTGCACTAGAGTATTCGTGAATTAGGAGGCCCTGGATGAGCTTATAAAGTGACAGTGTATTTGTCTATTACTGACTTTCTTGTGCATACAGTACCTACTGTACCGCTGGGGCTTATGTGGCTATGTAACTACTGTAGGTTATTTTTTTTTAAATTACATTTATCGCTGCAAACAACCAAACCCCCCACCCACCCCATCATCCATCTACAGTCCTTTAATGTTCTGTTAGGAACTTACAGAGGGGGATGGGCAGACAAAGACGTCCTTTGGTAGATAGGTGCAGGGAAACAAAAGCTGTTTTCACAAACTAATTTACATTCTCCAGCGTCTCGCTAATTTGTGGATTGGGAACACTGACACGGGGAGCGCAATAGGCTGTACCTCACTATTAAAGTACTGTAGCCTGTTGTTTCTAACCAAATACTGTACATCATGGAAATACAGTAGTCCCTAATATAAAAAAAAACAAAAAAAAACAAACAAAAAAAATAAATATATATATATATATATATATATATATATATATATAAAAGTTGATGAGCAGCACACAAATCCAAACTGGTGCAATTCCTTGAAGCAAACCACGGACCCGGTCCTATTAGATATGTGTAAAAAAGGGCCAAGGCAGCACTCAAATATCCGTGAAAAAAGGGTATTTTAATCACCCATGTGGTAACAGCAACGTTTCAGCTCACTCCATGGAGCCTTTGTCAAGCCATAATACATAGTGCAAAATCAAGTGCTTATATAGCAGGGCTCGAGTCGAGGGGGAACGGGTGGGAACGGCGTTCCTGCACTTTTTTCATGGCAGGAACGCCGTTCCCAAAGTTTCAGGGCAAAAGGACCAGGAAGGAAGCAGTGAATGCTTTGTACTCACCGCTTCCTGGTCCTCGGCTGTCGGCTCTGCAGGCTGCGCAGTGCGCACAGGAGTGAGTCGCTCTGTGACGTCACGCTGTGCGCAGCCTTCACAGCACAGCCGACAGCAGGAGAAGAGGAGCGTCTGCGTCCAGGAGCAGGAGAGGTAAGTGTTTTTGTTTTTTTTTCATATATTATGGGCGGGGGGCTGATGAGACAAGGCACTGGGGGGCTGATGAGACAAGGCACTGGGGGGGCTGATGAGACAAGGCACTGGGGGGCTGATGAGACAAGGCACTGGGGGGCTGATGAGACAAGGCACTGGGGGGCTGATGAGACAAGGCACTGGGGGGCTGATGAGACAAGGCACTGGGGGGCTGATGAGACAAGGCACTGGGGGGCTGATGAGACAAGGCACTGGGGGGCTGATGAGAGGCACTGGGGGCTGATGAGACAAGGCACTGGGGGGCTGATGAGAGGCACTGGGGGGCTGATGAGAGGCACTGGGGGGGCTGATGAGAGGCACTGGGGGGCTGATGAGAGGCACTGGGGGGCTGCTATGAGGCATGGGGCTATTATCTCAGGTCTGATTGGGGGTCATTTATATTGGGGTCTGATCTGAGGTCTTATTGGGGTCTTATTAACATTGGGGATCTTATTGGGGTTGTTAGCTGAGGTTTGATAACATTGGGGGTCTGATTGGGGGTCTGACCTGAGGTGTAATGAAAAATATTTTTTTCTTATTATCCCCCTCTAAAACCTAGGTGCGTCTTATGGACCGGTGCGTCTAATAGGGCAAAAAATACAGTACTTGCTTGCTCCAGCCGACCTCCCCTGCCCTTTGCGAACGCCGCACGCTGTGACATCACGCGGAGGCACGTGGGTGAGTTCCCACACTTTTTTTCCCAGGACTTGACCCCTGTTATATAGCATACATAATTAGCAAAGTGATTACATGATTATACATCAATTTGAGTGTGTCAGACTGTCTCCAGCCTGTTTTGGGAATGAGCATGCTCAGTTTATGTCTAGTGCCGGGTCGCCATCTTTGATGTGGGCGCCTATGTGTTCTATGTGATAGATGGTCTCGCGGGATGAGGAGTTTTTCACGCCTGTGCACTACTCATTCTGGACGCCGACTGAGTCCTGCCGTCTCAAGCTACATGTGAGAATTCTCTATTGGATGAATTATTAGTTTTTAACCGCCTCCCAGGATCGCGTTCCGGAGGCGGCAGCTCCAGGCCCAGTCACGCATATATGCGTCATCTCGCGAGACGCGAGATTTCCTGTGAACGCGCGCACACAGGCGCGCGCGTTCACAGGATCGGAAGGTAAGCGAGTGGATCTCCAGCCTGCCAGCGGCGATCGTTTGCTGGCAGGCTGGAGATGTGATTTTTAAACCCCTAACAGGTATATTAGACGCTGTTTTGATAACAGCGTCTAATATACCTGCTACCTGGTCCTCTGGTGATCCCTTTTGCTTGGATCGACCACCAGAGGACACAGGCAGTTCAGTAATAAGTAGCACCAAACACCACTACACTACACCCCCCCTGTCACTTATTAACCCCTTATTAAGCCCTGATCACCCCTGATCACCCCATATAGACTCCCTGATCACATCCCTGTCATTGATCACCCCCTGTCATTGATCAACCCCTGTAAGGCTCCATTCAGACGTCCGTATGTTTTTTACGGATCCACGGATACATGAATCGGATCCGCAAAACACATACGGACGTCTGAATGGAGCCTTACAGGGGGGTGATCACCCCATATAGACTCCCTGATCACCCCCCCTGTCATTGATCACCCCCCTGTCATTGATCACCCCCCTGTCATTGATCACCCCCCTGTAAGGCTCCATTCAGATGTCTGTATGTTTTTTACGGATCCACGGATACATGAATCGGATCCGCAAAACACATACGGACGTCTGAATGGAGCCTTACAGGGGGGTGATCACCCCATATAGACTCCCTGATCACCCCCCCTGTCATTGATCACCCCCCTGTCATTGATCACCCCCCTGTCATTGATCACCCCCCTGTAAGGCTCCATTCAGATGTCTGTATGTTTTTTACGGATCCACGGATACATGGATCGGATCCGCAAAACACATACGGACGTCAGAATGGAGCCTTACAGGGGGGTGATCAATGACAGGGGGGTGATCACCCCATATAGACTCCCTGATCACCCCCATGTCATTGATCACCCCCCTGTCATTGATCACCCCTCTGTAAGGCTCCATTCAGACGTCCGTATGTTTTTTACGGATCCACGGATACATGGATCGGATCCGCAAAACACATACGGACATCTGAATGGAGCCTTTCAGGGGGTGATCAATGACAGGGGGGGTGATCGCCCCATATAGACTCCCTTATCACCCCCCTGTCATTGATCACCCCCCTGTCATTGATCACCCCCCTGTAAGGCTCCATTCAGACGTCCGTATGTTTTTTTATGGATCCACGGATACATGGATTGGATCCGCAAAACACATATTGACGTCTGAATGGAGCCTTACAGGGTGGTGATCAATGACAGGGGGGTGATCACCCCATATAGACTCCCTGATCACCCCCCTGTCATTGATCACCCCCCTGTAAGGCTCCATTCAGACGTCCGTATGTTTTTTACAGATCCACGGATACATGGATCGGATCTGCAAAACACATACGGATGTCTGAATGGAGCTTTACAGGGGGGTGATCAATGACAGGGGGGTGATCACCCCATATAGACTCCCTGATCACCCCCCTGTCATCGATCCCCCCCCTGTAAGGCTCCATTCAGACGTCCGCATGTGTTTTGCGGATCCGTGGATCCGCAAAACAGAAACACAGCGGATCCGCAAAACACATACGGACGTCTGAATGGAGCCTTACAGGGGGGTGATCAATGACAGGGGGGTGATAACCCCATATACACTCCCTGATCCCCCCCCCTGTCATTGATCACCCCCCTGTAAGGCTCCATTCAGACATTTTTTTGGCCCAAGTTAGCGGAAATTATTTTTATTTATTTTTTTCTTACAAAGTCTCAATAATAAAAATAAAATCTCACATGAACTCACGGAATCCAAATGCGTAAAATTTTTTAGTCATTTATATTCCAGACTTCTTCTCACGCTTTAGGGCCGCTAAAATGCCAGGGCAGTATAAATACCCCACATGTGACCCCATTTCGGAAAGAAGACACCCTAAGGTAAACCGTGAGGGGCATATTGAGTCCATGAAAGATTGAAATTTTTGTCCCAAGTTAGCGGAAAGAGAGACTTTGTGAGAAAAAAATAAATAAATCAAGTTATACTGCCCTGGCATTCTAGGGGCCCTAATGTGTGGTAAGTATTTTGAAATCAAAATGTGTAAAAAATGACCTGTGAAATCCTAAAGGTGCTCTTTGGAATGTGGGCCCCTTTGCCCACCTAGGCTGCAAAAAAGTGTCACACATCTGGTATCGCCGTACTCAGGAGAAGTTGGGCAATGTGATTTGAGGTGTCATTTTACATATACCCATGCTGGGTTAGAGAAATATCTCAGTCAAATGCCAACTTTGTATAAAAAAATGGGAAAAGTTGTCTTTTGCCAAGATATTTCTCTCACCTTTCGGATTTCACAGGTCATTTTTTACACATTTTGATTTCAAACTACTTACCACACATTAGGGCCCCTAGAATTCCAGGGCAGCATAACTACCCCACAAGTGACCCCATTTTGGAAAGAAGACACCCCAAGGTATTTCGTGATGGGCATAGTGAGTTCATGGAAGTTTTTATTTTTTGTCACAAGTTAGTGGAATATGAAACTTTGTAAGAAAAAAAAAATCATAATTTTCCGCTAACTTGTGACAAAAAATAAAAAGTTCTATAAACTCACTATGCCCATCAGGGAATACCTTAGGGTGTCTACTTTCTGAAATGGGGTCATTTGTGTTTTTTTTTTTACTGTCTGGCCATTGTAGAACCTCAGGAATCATGACAGGTGCTCAGAAAGTCAGAGCTGCTTCAAAAAGCAGAAATTCACATTTTTGTACCATAGTTTGTAAACGCTATAACATTTACCCAAACCATTTTTTTTTACCCAAAATTTTTTTTTTATTAAAGACATGTAGAACAATAGATTTAGAGAAAAATTTATATATGGATGTCGTTTTTTTAAAAAAAAATTACAACTGAAAGTGAAAAATGTCATTTTTTTGCAAAAATTTCGTTAAATTTCGATTAATAACAAAAAAAGTAAAAATGTCAGCAGCAATGAAATACCACCAAATGAAAGCTCTATTAGTGAGAAGAAAAGGAGGTAAAATTCATTCGGGTGGTAAGTTGCATGACCGAGCAATAAACGGTGAAAGTAGTGTAGTGCAGAAGTGTTAAAAGTGGCCTGGTCATTAAGGGTGTTTAAGCTAGGGGGGCTGAGGTGGTTAATTAGCACGATCATGTACACCTGATTTGTAATATTGATTAATGATGTCATGCACTGTAACCATATGAATTTATGGATAGAATCTTTGGCACATAGCACTTTATGACGTATTGTCTGTTTTTAGTGAGATATAATCATGCACATTTGATATATATTGTTTTTAACATTGTTTTTGTAAAAATTGATGTATAATCATGTAATCACTTTGCTAATTATGTATGGTATATAAGCACTTGATTTTGCACTATGTATTATGGCTTGACAAAGGCTCCATGGAGTGAGCTGAAACATTGCTGTTACCACATGGGTGATTAAAATACCCTTTATTAACGGATATTTGAGTGCTGCCATGACCCTTTATATATATATATATATATATATATATATATAAAAGCCACTCCCATCAAATATAAATAATAGGCATGTACAGTACAGTAAAAGGGGTGGATTTTATTGATGACCAATAACAATATTTAATATGAATATAGATATTTTATTTAGAAATGCAGATAGTAACAAATGTGGGGTTAATTGTGCAGATCTCACATCTAAGAGATCGGGTGCTGGGGCCAGACCCCCCTCCCACCCCTGTATTAAAATCATTGGTGGCCAGTGCGGCCCTCCCTCCCTCCCTCCCCAGTATTAAAATCATTGGTGGCCAGTGCGGCCCCTCCTACCCCCCCTATTAAAATCATTGGTGGTTACTGCTGTCCCCCCCTATTAAAATCATTGGTGTCCAGTGCGGCCTCCCCTTTCCCCCCCACCCCTAATTAAAATCATTAGTGGCAGTGTCCACAGGTTAACAACCCCCCCCCCCATCATTGGTGGCAGCTGAGCTGCAGTTATGATTGGAGTCCCAGTTTAATCGCTGGGGCTCCGATCGGTTACCATGGTAGCCAGAACGCTACTGCCATGGTTACTTAGCACTTTTAGCAGCATTATACTTACGTGCGCTGTCTGTGGCCAGCCGGGCGCTCCTCCTACTGGTATGTGACAGGTCTGTGATATAAGCAATGCGCCGCATAGACCTTTCACTTACCAGTAGGAGGAGCGCCGGCCGGCCACAGACAGAGCATGTAAGTAAAATGCTGCTAAAAGTGCTAAGTAACCATGGCAGCCAGGACTTCAGTAGCGTCCTGGCTGCCATGGTAACCGATCGGAGCCCCAGCGATTAAACTGGGACTCTGATCGGAACTGCCGCTCAACTGCCACCAATGATGGGGGGAGGGGGGTTGTTAACCAATTATTTTAATTAGTGGAGAAGGGAGAGGGGAGGCAGCACTGGACACCAATGATTTTTATAGGCTGTGGGGGGGCCGCACTAGCCACCAATGATTTTAATAGGGGGTGGGTGCGCCGCACTAGCCACCAATGATTTTAATAGGGAGGGGGGCCACACTGGCCACCAATGATTTTAATACTGGGGAGGGAGGGGGGCCGCACTGGCCACCAATGATTTTAATACTGAGGAGGGAGGAGGGTCTTGCACCTGAGGGGTTAATTGTGCGGATCAGAGCCCCCTGTAAGAGATCAGGTGCTGCCAGGCAGCAGGGGGCCGTTATGTCCACAGTTCTCAGTATATTCTAACTTGAAGCGTCCCCATCACTATGGGAACGCCTCTGTGTTAGAATATACTGTTGGATCTGAGTTTTCACAATCTTACTCAATTCCAATGGTATATTCTAACATGGTGATGGGGATGCTTCAAGTTAAAATATACCATCGGATTGGAGAAAACTCCGATGGTATATTAATATTACCCGAACACCGAACCCGAACCCGAACTTTTACTGAAATGTTCGGGTACTGGTGCCGAACACCGTAAAGTTCGGTACGAACCCGAACTTTACAGTTCGGGTTCGCTCAACTTTAGTGCCATCCCCTATAGCGCCCGGCTCCTGTACAGTGTCGGGATGAATACGGTCTGTATCAGGAGCCGGATAGTGATATTACTACACAGAACATGTACAGTACTGTACAAACAGTAGACAATAAGATGCAGTGGGGCACAGGACAGTACAGTCAGGTGCAGTGGGGTACAGGACAGTACAGGCGGGTGCAGTGGGGTACAGTCCCATACCTGCGGCTCCCCACTTCAATGTACTGTGGGTCTGTGTGGTTCCGCTCACCCATTTTTTTTATTTTATTTAATGATTGACTGTTCAGGTGCCATCCCCTATAGCGCCCGGCTCTTGTACAGTGTCGGGATGACTATGGGCTGTATCAGGAGCCGGATAGCGATATTAATACACAGCACATGCTGCTCTGTACATCCAGTTACACTACTAGAAATTCACATAAAGTACGGTACTACTAATTAATCTAGTACTTTAACTCAACACCGCCATCTACTGGCATTGGTGTGTATTGATACACTGGAGGAGATAAAATTGAGTTTAGTTAGTAACGAATTGCGAAATAAGGGAGCAGTAGCGATGACACATCTGTAGGTTGTCTGTTGCCTTCTGTTACTTACCTGTCGTTCGGCTGTGAACCATTTCTAGTTGGTGGCCAGCTGCTGGGCTTCTGGAGACACCATGCATCCGTTGTGTAGGATGAATGGGTGGTCTCTGCCCTGTTTTCAGGCTTAGGGCATAGCAGGGATACCTAGGGTTCTAGGTTGGTGAGCATAAGCCCCCTTACCTTCTGAGGCGGCTCATGTATTAGGAGTTTAGGAGATCTTCAGGGTCGCGTTAGGAGGTGGCCTGCTCCCTGTTCCCTGATATCCGGCATAGCAGCAACTGATATTGTACGGTGGGGGGTTTCCCCCACTCCCCGTCGTGACATTATAACAAATACAGGCTCCGCAGTCTTGTCTCCTTTGAAAGAGGGTGCAGCATATATTGCCTGCCATTTTCCACATATATGCGCGTTCTCCGGAGAGAGAGCGTCATGGGGTTCACCATTAACTGCGCGGTTGGTGGCTTTTTCCCCGCCACCTTGCTAACCATTGTCCGTGTTGGTGCATCCCCTCGTTCCGTTCGAAGTAGTTCCTTGCTCTTGGGCTGGTTGCTGGCAGCATTCCTTTGGTATACTGGCTGTGTGCTGGTTGGGAATGCTTGCTGATTGCCGCCCAGAGTGTGAACTGTGTCTGAGATGGACGCTGTGTTCAGTATCCTTTCTCCTTACTGCTTGTTGGCTGGCTACCAGGGACCTAGTTGGTGGTCCTGGCGTGCTGGCGGCAGTTTTGAGGGATGTGCTGACGCAGTATTTTCACTTTTTTTTTATTCCCCGTTTTTTTGGGGGGAGGGCTTTGAGGGGAGGGAGTGTCACGGCTGTGTCATGGTCTGGTATTGTGGGCCATGACACTTTTGCCGTGCATGCTTGTTGCTGGTGGCAACATGTTGTTTTTGCATGTTTTGACACTTCCCCTTTAAGTTGTGTGTCCCTTCCCATCCTGGTGTGCATGGGGTTAAGGTGTGTTTGCTAGGTGTGGTGGTTGTGACCTTAGGCCTCCTTATATGTTGGGGTGGTGGAACCTGAGGTCAGTTTGATTTTTCTTGTCAGTCTGTGTAGGAGCTCTGCTCCCTGGCTGTATGTAAAAGTCTGTGTGAGCCAACCTTATTTGTTATATTGTTTCCCTTGCTCTGTCTGTGTGTCCCCTCTGGCGTGTTTCTGTTTTCCCTCTCCCACCTGGTGTATGTTGTTATGGTGTAGGCCTTGTTTGGAGGTTATTGTGTTGTGGTGTGTTTCCTCCGAAAGGGGGTTGCTTTCCCGGAGGGGTTTAAGCAAACATCTAGACAGTGTGTTTCCGGTCCATCTCGTCGGCGGCAGGTAAGTTCTGGTAACCTAGGTTGTCTGTTGCCTTCTGTTACTTACCTGTCATTCGGCTGTGAACCCTGTATGGTTGGTGGCCAGCTGCTGGGCTTCTGGAGACACCAAGCATCCATTGTGTAGGATGAATGGGTGGTCTCTGCCCTGTCTTCAGGCTTAGGGCATAGCAGGGATACCTAGGGTTCTAGGTCGGTGAGCATGAGCCCCCTTACCTTCTGAGGCGGCTCATGCATTAGGAGTTTAGGGAGATCTTTAGGGCCGCGTTAGGTGGTGACCTGCTCCCTGTTCCCTGATATCCGGCATAGCAGCGACTGATATTGTACGGTGGGGGGTTTACCCCACTCCTCGCCGTGACAGTACCAGAAAATGTGCCAAACTGGGGATGGAACCCATATGCCCCAAAAAGAGGCGACTTATCAGTGGACTCCTGCCTACGGTTATTTATGGCAAACTCGGCCAAAGACAAAAATGAAGACCACTCCTCCTGATTCTCTGAGACAAAACATCTCAAATAAGTCTCCAGATTCTGGTTAGTGCGTTCAGTTTGTCTGTTCGACTGAGGATGAAAGGCCAAAGAGAAGGACACTTGTACCCCCAGGTGAGTACAGAATGCCTTCCCCCTATCAGTCCTCCTATCAGACACCACATCAGATGGAATACCATGTAGCTTCACAATGTTATCAACAAACACTTGTGAGAGAGTTTTAGCATTAGGTAGACCTGATCATGCTATAAAGTTCAACATTTTGCTGAAGCGATCAACAACCACCAAAATCACAGTTTTTCCTGAGGAATTCGGCAGATCTGTTATAAAGTCATTGGATAAATGAGTCCAAGGTCGGGACGGGATGGACAACGGAAGTAGAGATCCTGATGGCTGAGTATGTGTCACCTTAGCACGTGCACAAGTACCACAAACTGACACATAGCCCTCAACACATTTACGCAACCCCGGCCACCAGAATCTACAAGAAATGAGTTAGACCGTGGATCTGCTCCCAGGGTGTCCTGTAAGAACTGTACAGTGATGTTCCTCGAACACCTTGTGTCGTAACTTGGAAGGAACAAACAACTTCCCCGGAGGACAGGAATCCGGTGCATCTCCCTGCCTCAAGGTCAAGATAAAGGGCGGAAATTACCACCCTTTCAGGCAAAATCGGACCAGGATCTTTCGAATCACCCTCCCAGGAAAGCTACGCGACAAAGCATCCGCCTTGACGTTCTTAATCCCAGGGTGATAGGTGACAACGAAATTAAATCTGGTAAAAAACAACGACCATCTGGCCTGCCTTGGGTTCAGACATTTAGCCGACTCCAGGTAAGCCAGATTTTTGTGATCAGTAATCACCATAATCGGATGAATCGCTCCTTACAACCAATGACACCACTCCTCAAAAGCTAACTTAATGGCCAGCAACTCTCCATTAGCCACTTCATAATTCCTCTCTGCAGCCGAGAGTTCCTTAGAGAAGAAAGCAAATGGGCGCCATTTACTAGTTGAAGGACCCTGTGACAAAACTGCTCCTACCTCTACCTCGGATGTGTCAACTTTCACAATACATTTTTGTGACTAGAAATTAGCGAATTTTTCAAAAATTTGATTTGCTGATTCGCCATTTTTTTGGGGAAAAACTTGCTTCGATCCGAATTAATTTGCGTCGAATTACATTAAAAAACATCTATTTCTGAGCTGCAGAGAGCCTTTATAGTGGTATAGAACACTGTGCCTTGCAGTAACATGCATAGGGAGTCTGCTGTGGTAGTTAAATAATACTGTGTGTATGACATGCAGATGACAGGGTTCGCTCTTAGAATTACTGCATACTTCACTTATTTGGGCAGTCACTGGGCGAAAACTGACCAAATAACTGAAGTATCAACTCAGCCTTACAGGTCGATGTTAGCATCAAGAAGCACCGTCCTTTTACACCCTTGTCAGCTGATTCCACATAGATGTCTACAGAACCTGTTCTAATAAACGCTTATACAAGTAGAGCCCCCCTGACAGAGTGAAGAGGGTGTCAGCAGTCATTTTGTGTTGACATCACTGATTAATTTGCCTTTCCATTGATCCATCAGAACAATAGCCCACAAAAATCGGATCCTGTCTGTGGAGCATACGCCTTCACTGGGTCAACATTTGCTCATTAATCCATCAGTATTGCTAATGCCAATAAAAACAGAAGTGGATCTAAAACAGAGATGACACGTGAATGGAATATTTGCATGTCTTTTGTGTTTTGTACCCACTCCTGCTTTTGGCTACCAAATCATAAGCCTATTCTGACACAGGCCTTACAGCTGCTACAGAGACAGGATCCGTTGTGCGTCTCATTTTTCCTTCCCTCTGACAGATCAGAAGAAAGGTAAAATAAATGATGATGTCAGCCAGGCCGAAAGCCAAAATAGTGGACCAGTCATGAAGTGGGGAGGGTGAGAACAGCATGAGAAGTCTACAGAGTGGACCTATGACATATTGATGAGGTGGAAGCAGCATGAGGAGCCCACAGAGTGGCCCAATGACATAGTGTGGAGGTGGCGGTGTAACACCCCAGAGTTGTGTTACTACAAGCCTCTACCCCGCTATTATCTGTTAAGAGCCTTTACCTTGTCATCTGATATGATTTTGCTCATGTCTTCACAATTGTGCATTTAAAACTGTTAAATTTAAATTTCCTTGTGATTTTCCATGTTCATCAGCAGGTGGCAGCAATGGATTGGTAAGGAACTAGTAATAGTTTAGTATATTTAGGCTGGAATGGTTCATTCCAGCTTAGCTCCCCTCTCTGTGGAGGTGTGGACTGTTCCCACATCCTGCACCTGGGGTGGAGAAGGAAGTTAGGTTCAGTGTAGCCCTCCCCCTGCTAGGGATAGGGTGTGTGTGTCAGGAGTCCCCCTGCATAGGGAAGAAAGCCAGGATCTTGTCTCGGCTGAGACATTGATCATATACCCAGACTGAGCCCTGCAGCCTCAGCTGGATGACAAGAAAGCAGACAACCTCCAGAGGTCCAGGACGAAAGCATTCCCTGCGAATATATCTGTGAGTAAAATCCAGTGACCTAGGAGAAGCCATATTCCTCCTAAGCTATCCTCATTCCTCCCCACAAAGCAGAAGATATAGAGAAGGGCAGAAGATAAATTCCTGCCACAGTTACAGAGCTACTAAGAAGACGTCTTATCCTGCAAGCTCCAGATTTATAGTGCAGAAGATTTATTCCTGCCAACCATTGCAAAAACCTGCTGGGACCAAAGACCAAAGCTGTATTCTGTTTGGATTCAAGTTATTCTCAGTAAAGAAAAGTTTGAACTTCATCTAAAGGTCTGGACATCAATTTCTGCTGCTAAATTCCTCTATTACTCCTACTATCACTACACTCAATTTATTGCAAGGGAGCCAGGAGTCCAGCCGTACCCAGGTAGGAGACATTGTTGACACAATTATCACCACCTATAGAGACATTATAGGCCATTACACCACTCAGGCATTCCTAACCTGGGACGTGCGTTATAACACCTTGGGAGGGCCCTGTGATAGTACCCTGCGCACACTGCAATTGGCGTCACAAACACAATATAAACTATACCCCCATATCCTGGCCACTGCATTAAAGTGGCGTCAGTGTACCCATTCCTGGTCACTGCAGCGGCAACAGCAGCAGCATCAGGAGGATACCACAGAGTGGCAAGGTGACAGTGTGGAGATGGCAGCAGCAGGATACCACAGAGTGGCAAGGTGACATAGTGTGGAGATGGCAGCATCAGCAGCATCAGGAGACCACAGAGTGGCAAGGTGACATAGAGTGGAGATGCATAAATTCAAAAAATAATAGCTTCACTCATCTTGTTTTAAGGTATATGCAGTGGATATTAAAAGTCTACACACCCCTTTGAAATGACAGGTTTCTGTGATGTAAAAAAATGAGACAAAGATAAATCATTTCAGAAATTTTTCCACCTTTAATGTGACCTATAAACTGTACAACTCAATTGAAAAACAAACTGAAATCTTTTAGGTAGAGAGAAGAAAAACAAAAAGATAAAAATAAAATAATATGGTTGCATAAGTGTGCACACCCTTAAACTAATACTTTGTTGAAGCACCTTTTGATTTTATTACAGCACTCAGTCTTTTTGGGTATGAGTCTATCAGCATGGCACATTTTGACTTTGCAAGATTTGCCCACTCTTCTTTGCAAAAACACTCCAAATCTGTCAGATTGCAAGGGCATCTGATGTGCACAGTCCTCTTCAGATCACCCCACCGATTTTCAATCGGATTCAGGTCTGGGCTCTGGCTGGGCCATTCCAAAACTTTAATCTTCTTCTGGTGAAGCCATTCCTTTGTTGATTTGGATATTTGCTTTGGGTCGTCGTTGTCATGCTGAAAGATGAAGTTCCTCTTCATGTTCAAGCTTTCTAGCAGAAGCCTGAAGGTTTTGTGCCAATATTGACTGGTATTTGGAACTGTTCATAATTCCCTCTAGCTTACCTAAGGCCCCAGTTCCAGATGAAGAAAAACAGACCCAAAGCATGATGCTGCCACCACCATGCTTCACTGTGTGTATGGTGTTCTTTTGGTGATGTGCAGTGTTGTTTTTGCGCCAAACACCTTTTCCCACATGGTTTTGGGAGACTTCAGATGTGTTTTTGCAAAATGTAGCCTGGCTTGGATGTTTTTCTTCGTAAGAAAAGCCTTTCGTCTTGCAACTCTACCCCATAGCCCAGACATATAAAGAATACGGGAGATTGTTGTCACATGTACCACACAGCCAGTACTTGCCAGATATTCCTAGAGCTCTTTTAATGTTGCTGTAGGCCTCTTGGTAGCCTCCCAGACCAGTTTTCTTCTCTTTTTTTCATCAATTTTGGAGGGACGTCCAGTTTTTGTTAGTCACTGTTGAGCCATATTTTCTCCACTTGATGATGACTGTCTTCATTGTTTTCCATGGTATATCTAATGCCTTGGAAATTCTTTTGTACCCTTTTCCTGACTGAAACCTTTTAACTAGAGTTGAGCGAACACCTGGATGTTCGGGTTCGACGGGTTCGGCCGAACTTCGGAAAAAAGTTAGAGTTCGGGACCCGAACTTGACACGAACTTGACCCTGAACCGGAACCCAATTGAAGTCAATGGGGACCCGAACTTTTGAGCACTAAAATGGCTGTCAAAATGTCATGGAAAGGGCTAGAAGGTTGCAAATGTCGTGAAAATGTGGTTAAGAGCATCGGAAGTACTCTGCAAAAAAATGTGGATAGAGAAATGACTTTAAATAACATAAAATACGTAAAAATAGAAAATAATAATCTTGATCTAGGAAGACCAGGTCCATATGGAGTAGAAGGTTGAGGAGGCGGTGGATGTGGCGGTATAGGTGGAAGTGGCGGTGGAGGAGGTAGCCTACACTGGTTTTTGTTTAAAAATGTATTTTTATTTTTTAAAATTAGGGTACACCCCAAAACATTGGAAAATATAACCCTCCAATCGTGATAAACAGGGCAGGGCAGGCCATCACCGGCTGCAGGGCAGGCCAGCACCTCCAAGGCGCAAAGGGCAAGCTCAGGCCATGTGCCCAGAAGTTGGTGGTGAAGATGTTATGCTGACCGGATGAGGAGCTGGTAGAGGATGAGGAAGCAGAGTAGGAGGAGGAAGCAACAGGAGGCAAACTGAAGCGCCCCCTGCAATCCTCGGTGGTGGAAGAACATGCGCCAAACTGCTATCCGCCTCAGGCCCAGCCGCCACTGCATTTACCCAGTGTGCTGTTATGGAGATATAACGGCCCTGACCGTGCTTACTGGTCCACGTATCCGTAGTCAGGTGCACCTTGCCACAGATGGCGTTGCGCAGTACACACCAGATTTTTCCCCTACTTGGGTGTGCAGGGAAGGGATGGCTTGCCTGTAAAAGTAGTGGCGGCTGGGCACGACGTACTGTGGGACAGCCACCGTAATAAGGCCTTTAAAACTATCCGTCCCCACCAGACAGAATGACAGCATTTCAAAGGCCAGAAATTTAGAAATGCTGGCATTCAGGGCTAGGGATCGCGGGTGGGTAGGGGGGTACTTCCTCTTCCTCTCCAGCATTTGGGAGATGGAGAGCTGAACGCTTCCGTGGGACATTGTGGAGATGCTTGGTGACCCAGGTGTTGGTGTTGCTGGCAGATCATCTGTTTGCGGGGTGGCAGGTGGCACTGTCACTCCAGAGGTGGATGAAGAGGCCGCGACTGCAGCAGAAGAGGAAACAGGAGGAGCCAGAGACCTTTCTTGGTTTTTGAGGTGTCTACTCCACTGCAGCTCGTGCTTTGCACTTAAACGCCTGGTCATGCAGGTTGTGCTCAGGTTAAGAACGTTTATGCCTCGCTTCAGGCTCTGATTGCACAGTGTGCAAACCACTTGTGTCTTGTCGTCAGCCCATTGTCTGAAGAACTGTCACGCCAGGGAACTCCTTGGAGCTAGCTTTGGTGTGCTCGGTCCCTTGCTGCGGTGGGCAGTAGGAGGCGTACTGTCGAGAGGACGGCCGCTCCGCTTTTGCACCCTGCTCCCTCTTCTGCTGTGCTGGTGACTCTGTGCGACCACCGCCTCTTCCTCCGAACTGCATAGGTCACTCGCATGACCTTGATTACATGTGGGGTTGAGGACCTCATCGTCCTCCACATCATCTTCCACCCCTGCCTTCCTTGTCGGTCTGCACACTTTCAAAAGCCCCAGCAGTTGGCACCTGTGTTTCATCATCATCCGAGACGTGCTGCGATGGTACTCCCATATTCTCATCTTGAAAGATAAGTGGTTGGGCATCGGTGCACTCAATCTCTTCCACTTCTGGGACAGGGCTAGGTGGATGGCCCTGGGAAACCCTGCTAAAAGAGTAATCTAAAAGCAGAAGAGACTGCTGCATGACTTGGGGCTCAGACTGCTTGGCTGATTTGCAAGGGGGTGAGGTGAAAGACTGATGGACATCGGCTGCAGGTGCCAACTGTGGTCTTTCAGCAGGAGACTGGGTGGGAGACAATGTGAAGGAACTGGATCCACTGGAAAGCGCCTGACTGTATAGGGAGGGTGCTTAGGGACTGATGGTCCTCCCCCTCCCCCCTTTTCCCCTTAGGGGTATTTAGGAATCTGGCCCCGTCTCAGTTATAGTTAAGTAGGTTGCAGATTAGGGTCATTGAGGGTTAATCACTGGGGAACC